>NW_026887522.1:0-85490 GCF_032173495.1 Musca vetustissima
TTTACCGATATTTATAATTTTTTGTGGAGAGATTTGCTACCCAATAAGAACTCAAATTACTAAATTACAGCCAATTCGGTGAACAAATCTGGTCAAAACCCCCCAAAAACTGGAAATTGGGAGGAACCCTTATATGGGGGCTACCAGAAAAAGTGGAGCTATATTTATAATTTTTAGTGAGGAAATTTGATGCCACATAAGAACCCAATGTCCCGAATTTCAGCGAATTCGGCTGAAACCCCCACCCAAGAACCCTAAAATACCGAAAATTGGGGTGTACCCTTATATGGGGGCTACCCGAAAAAATTGACCTATATTTATAATATTTAGTATAGAGATTAACTACCCAATAAGAACTCTAAGTACCGAATTGCAGCGAATACGGTAGAAAAATGCGATCAAACCCCCCGAAATACCGCAAAATTAGGGGTACCCTTATATGAGAATTATCCAAAAATATGGACCCTATATTTATAATTTTTAGTGGAGAGATTTGCTACCCAATAGGTGTTACAAACGGAATTCGATGAGTTACAAACGGAAAAACAAAATTAATATACCCTCCATACTATGGTGAAGGTTATAAAAAGAGTTTTTTGGACACTCGAACTGTAAGCATTCGAAAAGTTCTAAAATGTACTAAATTTTGTACAATTTCATGACATAGAGCTATAGAAATGTGTACTTATGTGTGCTAAGTGGTACTAAATTGTATACCACTTGGGGGCTATGGGATCCTTGGGCACGTTTTTCAACTGAAATTTTATATTTTAGTTTCCCGCTAGAAGGTATTGATACTTATCTATGTTTTGGTATAGCTCCCATAATTTTCTACAATTTTAAAGTAACTGTAATATATGCAGAAAATTTATTGCAAGGCTCCCATATAAGAGTGTTGCCATATTTAAAAATACTTACTTACTTAGCTGGCTTGTTACAGAACGGTTGTTCCATAAGCCGAGCTTAAACAAGATTTCCAAGCGCGTCGGTCTTTTGCGCAAGTCCACCAATTTGGAAGACCACGTTCCAAGATGTTGTTTTCTACTTGGTCTTCCCATCTAATTCGTGGCCTTCCCCTTCTACGGGAACCATCAGTAGGCTCATTTTTATATGCCTTTTGAGCTGGGGCATTTTCATTCATCCGCACAACATGGCCTAGCCGCCGTAGTCGCTGCAGCTCAATACGACTGACTATGTCGATGTCCGCGTATAAATTGTAAAGTTCGAGGTTCAATCGACGCCGATATTCACCATCGAGCAGATCGGCCCGTAGATTTTTCGGAGAATTTTTCTTTCAAACACCTCAAGAGTACCCATGCTTCTGATCCATATAATAGCACGGGTAGTATCAGCGTCTTGTACGGGTAGTATCAGACCATATAATAGCACGGATAGTATCAGCGTCTTGTAATGTGTGAGTTTGGTCTGGTGGGAGGTGACCTTGTTTCTAAACTGCTTACTTAGACCATAGTAGCATCTGTTGGCCATCACAATCCTTCCCCGAATTTCAAAACTGATGTCATTCGTTTTATTTATGGCGGTACCAAGGTATATAAAGTCTAACTACCTCGAAGCTGTAGTTCTCAAGTTCCACAGTTGGTCCGAGTTTATTGGACGTGGTGGATTTGAAGCCGCATTGGTATGGTCCGATGATGTCATTGACCATTGGCTTCAATCGTTCACACAGCACAATGGATAGCACTTTATATGCGATGGGAAGGAGACTTATTCCTCTATAGTTGGTACATATCGTCTTGTCTCCTTTTTTGGGCACGGGACACAGGATGCTGAGGTTCCAATCATTGGGCATGCATTCATCTAGCCAAATTGTGCTAATCAGCTGGTGCATGCTCCTGACCAGCATCTGGCCACCAGTCTTGAATAGTTCGGCTGGTAACCCATCGGCTCCTGCTGCTTTGTTGTTCTTGAGCCGATTAATTGCTTTTATGACCTCATCTTGGCTAGGTGGTATACACTCTATACCATCATCTCTTATTGGTTCTGGGGTATCTTCTTCATCGCCACTATTTGATACTAGAAGCTTTTCGAAATGCTCCTTCCAGATCCTCAACACGCTGTCTGTATCTGTCACCAGGTTTCCTTCTTCATCTCTCCAGGAGGATGTGCCTGCACCAAAGCCTTCGGTTTGATGTTTTACTCGTTGGTAAAATTTCCGGACTTCATTCTGACTCCTGTACATCTCGATTTGCTCACGCTCACGTTTTTCTTGTTCTTTCTTCTTTTTTCTGAAAATACGTTTCTCCTCTCTACTTTTCTCCCGATAGTTCCCCATCACGTTATGTGTTGCTACTGTCTGCAGTGTTGCCCTATACGCTGCGTTTTTCACCTCAGTAGTATTACGACACTCCTGATCGTACCATGGGTTTCTTGGTGGTGGTTTTTGGTACCCAATGGTTGCTTTTGCTGCAATTTGTAGGGAGTGGGCAATTCTTTGCTATTGTGCTTCTGTACTATTATCGGGACAAGCAGTGCTTTCTTCAAGCAGATGGGTAAGTTGAGCGGAGTAGGCCTCGGTTACCTGTTGTGTTTGCAGCTTTTCGACGTCGAGTTTCCGTGTTGTATTAGATCGCACCTTTGCTGCAACATTAAGACGGGTGCGTACCTTGGCTGCCACAAGGTAATGGTCCGAATCGATATTCGCTCCTCGGATCGATCGGACGTCTGAAACACTGGATGAATGCCTTCCGTCTATCACAACATGAACAATTTGATTTCTCGTTACTTGATCAGGTGTATATCGAGATGCTTGAATCTGGTGCTGCTAACTACCATGTTTTTTGCTGCCGCGAAGTTAATCAACCTCATGCCGTTGTCGGATGTTTTTTCATGAAGGCTGAATTTTCCGACGGTGGGGCCAAAGATATTTTTCCTTCCGATTTTTGCATTAAAATCTCCTTGCAGAATTTTAATGTCATGGCCAGGACAACGGTCATATGCTGTTTCTAGGCGCACGTAAAATATGTCTTTGGTCTGTTCATCCTTATCTTCGGTAGGTTCGCTTTTATACGGATTACAGCAATTCGCCCATCTACTGGAGTGAATCTGGAGACAAGGTCTTTTATTCACCTGTTAACCATAAATCCGCATTCGAATTCATGTCTCGTTTCATGGCAGCTATAATACAGGGTGTAATCGCCTGATTTACTTACGCCTGTCCCTTTCCATTGCGTTTCCTGTAAGGCAATAATATCGGCTTTGTACTTCATGAGTATATATGCCAAAGCGAACACTGTGCCTGTTCTGTACAACGTGCGCACATTCCAAGTGCAGATTCGCAGATCGTGGTCCTTTATACGTTTGCGGGGGTCGTCAACATTAGGGGGGTTTGGTTCTTTTCATAGTAGGTTGGGTTTTCCGAGAGTGGGCAACTAACCCGACGCATCAGCCCAGGTGGCACCGAGGGGAGGTCAGTGTCCACAATTGAGATGAAAGAGGGACCAAGATAGGCCTGGACTTCACCATGTTAAAGCCAATCAGCCGTTGCTTGGTATCTATCATCCCCTACGTCACCCATATTTAAATATTTAAAAATACTAGACGTATTATCCCCATGAAGTGGCTGTGATTTACCATTCCGGTCTCTATATGGTAAAACACATTTTTGCAGATGATTTTCTACATAGGTCTACATTTGACATAACCCTTATATAAAGGTTCCGCCCACACGCGCACTTTCAAGGTTATAAAAGGATTTAATTTTCCGTTATGTTTCATGATGTAGGATCATCTACTGACATAACCTTCATATAAGGACATATTTTCAGTACTTTTCAGTATTCAGTATTTTTGCACAATATATAAAATGTGCGGTCCTATACAAGAATTATTAGCAAAAATCTGTTCCGATTATTTGCATTATATATTTTTATGTTTGTGACTAAACGTTTATTCTTTTATTATTATATTTCTTTAGATTCTTTAGCGCAAATTAACAAAAGTACAACTTATATATCCAATACACGTATACAATTACATTAGTTTGTTGTTAGTTGCTTTCAATTAACAACCAATTCAAGAGCATTTTCGTTAAGTTTCATATCCGTCACTATCCATCGACACTTCAATCCACTGTAACTAATGAAACAATAAATGTGTGACACATAATAAAAGTAGCACTTAATTGCGAAATGAAGCGACCGTAAATGAGCTGAGAATATCCTCTAATGGACGTATGGCTCATTACGAATGACACGACACAGTCAAAGCTTAACAAATCGAATCGAGAATCTAAACGAAATGAAATTTACGTCAAACATGATTTTTGTCGTTACAATGGCGCATTAATGGCCGGTCCCTTCAGCTCATTGGAATTGGCAAACATCACGAAAGCTCATAGTTTAGTGGTCCACATGCGACAGCAGCAACAATAACCAAAAAGGACATTCATCAGTTTGCCCCAAAGTGGTAATGGTACAAAAGTGGCCAAAGAAAACTAGAAGACAGAAAAAAAGCAATTAAGAACATGAAAGGAAGCTTAAGTATAAACACAAAACATGTGACATGAAATGTTTATCAGTCCTTAAACACCTTCTTAGTGAACTTGATATACATACATTGGCACACACACACCCACACACATCAGAATACTGTACGTGAGGGCTGTTTTCTATTATGTGTTAGCCTTTTGTATACTTATGATAACAATCCTTCGATAATGATGTGTTTTTCTTAAATATCGATTAAATGTTAAGACGGAATGTCCTCCATATAGACGGGAAGGACATTAAGTGTTGATTTCAAGTACAAAACGAAAATTCAACAAAGTTTTGCGTGCAAAAAATACTTAACTCACAGTTGCTTTTTGTAGTCTTAGAAACATGTAATTTAATATTCCGGCGTTGAAGATAAGATTTTTAAATTGTTAAATTTCCAGATATTTTGCGATATAAATTTTGAATTAAAGGATATGTTGACATATTTATAAATGTCCCCATTTTTCTTGAGAATATTCTAAAATAAAAAAAAAATTATTAACATTTTAGAGAAACGACAAAATGTTGACAAAACACATAAATACGATTAGAATGACTTTCAATAGATCTAAAATTAATGGGGGTTCCTGAGAAAAAACGTATATATACTTGAACATACCAAAAAGGCGCGAGAAAACTATGATTGTACCGTTGTATGGGGCTATACGAAAACGGGGATCGATATTGATTATTTTTGGTAGTATAAGTGACTGCCAATTAGAATACAAAATACCAAATTACAGCCAATTCGGTTGAAATGTGTACGAAATTCACTAAATACTGACTTCGGTCAACACTAAGAATTTTAAATGGTCTGCGTTTTATGGGGCTATCCTGAAACGTGGGTCAACATTAATAATGTTTGGGACGGAGATGTGCTATACAATAAGAACCCAAAATACAAAATTAGAGCCATTTAGGTAGAGAAAAATGGCCTAAATCTCAAAAGTATCGAAACTTTTCCAGTAACATTTACTCATATAAATATTCACACTTCTAGGGTTATAGAACTACGTTTCTTCTAATACAAAAAGTACAATATTCTATATTTTCTTATCGTTCTAGAGCCAATATCCTCAAAATTAGGCATACAAAAACCTTATTCAAAAACCAGTAAGGAAAGTAGTAAAGTCGGACTGGGCCGACTATATGATACCCTTCACCACTTTGGGTATATTGTACATATATATCCTAACAATTGCATGTCTATGTTCCCTCTTTCTCCAACCTATCCTAACTTGAATTTCATTCGAGCAGATATAGAGCCGCCTGCGTAACATGGGGAAAATATATGGACAACGATTTACAGAAAAAATTGATACACGCTATTCGGTACGCCGAGTTGTTAAAAATAAAATCTGTATGTGGGAGCTATATTTAAATCTGAACCGATTTTCACGAAAATTAACACACATCTCTCTAGACTTAATTCATAGGGAAAATATATATGGGAGATACGTCGAAATCTAAACCGATTTTCCCGAAACTCACCACTCATCATTCTAGACTCAATTCAGTACTCTGTGCCAAATTTCGTGCAAATCTAAGGATATATAGGAATGTTGGTGCATCACTTACATGAAATCGGTTGAGCATATATATGGGAGCTATATCGAAATCTCGACCGATTTTCCCGATTTTCAGGAAACTTGACACACATCATTCTAGACCTAATTCATTGCGCTGTGCCAAATTTTGTACAAATCGAAAGATATATAGGGACTTTGGCACACCATTTACCTTAAATCGGACGAAAATCTATATGGGAGCTATATCCAAATCTGAACAGATTTTCACGAAACTTTGCACACATCATTCTATACCTAATTCATTTCGCTGTACCAAATTTCGTGCAAATCGAAAGATATATAGGGACCGTTTACATTAAATCGAACGAAAATATATATGGGAGCTATATCTAAATCTGAACCGATTTTCCCCAATTTCAATAGGGTTCGTCCTTGGGCCGAATAAGTGACCCATGCCAAATTTCATCCAATTCGGATTATAAATGCGACCTGTACTTTGTTTACAATTTAACATCGGCAGACAGACAGACAGACGGACGGACATGCATAAATCGACTCAGAAAGTGATTCTATGCATATTCTCAAAAGGAACCATGTGTCTATCTCGTTTCCTTTTGCCTCTTACAAACATATGCACAAAGACATAATACCCTGTACCACAGAGTGGTGAAGGGTATAACTACCGTCAACCGCTTTGTGAGTCAGACAAATACTCCACGGACACAGCTGTGCCGATTTTTGAATAGTCTTGAGTGGAACATCCTGGTGTTCCCCTCCACCTCACTGTTACATAAGAGAGTGAGGTGGAGGAGACCCCCAGGATGTTCCACTCAAGACTAGTCAAAAATCTCGAAAATTATTAAGCACATCAATGCCAATGTAACGAAGGTTATTGGATAGAAAATATATATATATATATATTAGAGAGATATCTATATCTGAACCGATTGCAACAAAACTTAGCAGACCCAGTCCTACACCTAATGACATATTTATTATTTTATACCAAATTTCGGGACTTTGGTGCAACATTTACATAAAATCGTACAAGACTATATATAGGAGCTGTATCTAAATCTTAACCGATTTTCACGAAACTCAGCACACATCATTTTAGACCCAATTCATTACGCTGTGCCAAATTTCGTGCATCGAAGGCTATGTAGGAACTTTGATGCTCTACTTACCTAGAATCGGACGAAAATATATATGGGGGCTGTATCTAAATCTCAACCAATTTTCACGAAATTTAACATATCTCTTTCTTAACTTAATTCAGTACGCTATGCCAAATTTCGTGGAAATCGGAGGATATATAGGGACTTTGGTGCATCATTTACCTTAAATCCTACGGAAATGTATATGGGAGCTATATTTAAAACTGAACCGATTTCAATTAAGGTTCGTCCGTGGGCCAAATAAATGAACTGTGCCAAATTTCATATAATTCGAATCAAAAATGCGACCTGTAATTTGTTTACAATTTAACATGGACAGACGGACGAACGGACGGACATGCATTAATCGACTTAAAAAGTGATTCTATGCATATTCTCAAAAGGAACCATGTGTCTATATCGTTTCCCTTTTCCTGTTACAAACATATGCATTTACCATAGTATGGGGAAGGGTATAAAAACTACTAAATATTAACCGATCTTTATTAGTAACAGTAGGTTTATTGTTTGAGAATAATTAATTTAAATGTTGTTATTTATATTTAAGTATAAAAATTAAAAAATAAAATTATTAAATAGAAACAAAATTCTTTATATTATTTTCAGCACTTTTTTCTGACACTTTTATAAAAACTAAGTTTAAAAATATAGAAGGTCTTCACCGATTGGCTTTATCATAGTTCATACGAGAGCTATACACTCCCAGAGAAAAGTGTAAAATTTTGGAACCGATTGGATTATTCGTTTGTGAGTTATCCTGCCCGCCATTCGTACAAAACGGCTTCGAGAAAAATGCGTTTAAAGTTTGAGAGTTACTCTTGCAATCACTTGATGCTGACACAATAAATCGACTATATAGATTTTCACTTGAAATTCAATGAAAAACAATTTTTTGACACCGAGAATGGGAGGGGTTTCCCTTAAACAACATCTAGCATTTTTTCTCAACAATTTGAGGCAACACTGTATGTGATGGACCAGTTTTCTATTCCAAGCGTCTGTAATTTGGTGTTGGATTTTCATGGGGGCAAAAATGTATAATGACATAGTCCACTTATAAAGGTCCCGACCGACTTAATGAATTCTGACTCCTCTCGCATGGTGTTGTGTATAAAAAGGGCGGCCCGTTCTAACTTAACAACGTTTTCCTATTTTATTCAAAATTCAAGGCTTTCTTGTACTATTTTAGTATTTCTCCTACAAATAATAAAACCACAACTTTAACTCTTCAATTGTTTACCAAACTTCTAACTAATTTCACCCACCCCCTAAAACATAAATATGCTGTCATATATCAGTTGAAGATATCACACCCTCTAAATCTCTTAACAATGATATTGATGTGTTGTTAGTGTTGCTACTGTTAAATAACTACACGTACTGGGCCACAACATATACAAACGTACTACTGGACACCCGCAGCAGCTGTATAAAAATTAAGTTCTTCCTTCGCCGATAGTGTCGTTGGGTGAATAATTTTTGTTGTTATTTTATTTTTGGGGTTGAAATGAGGACATAAATAATTAACAAACTTAACCCAAAAAATATTTATATGATAAATTCGTTCACTATCACTGTGTGTGTGTGCAGAGTCAGACTGGTAGCCGTAGTCACTTTCGACATGATCCACGATAAGTTCGTTTAATATTTATGACAACTCTACATACTGGATACTTATGGGGAACATCACCACAACCTCTGCTGTATCAGAGTTAGTGATTGTCATAAACCCGGCTGGTGGGAGATAGACTTATGGCACTTGTGTTACACATGTCATTACATATATCAGCTGTGATTTATGGCATAAAACCAACGAGAAAAAATAAATAAAATAAGTAATTCTTCATTTCACATATATACTCGGTTTCGGACTACTGGTCTTTGGTGTAATTTTTGATTAGATGCGATAAGAAAGCAAGAGGCAAGCAAATAAAGTGCAGAACTGACCTATCATGAAAGTGGGGGTAATTATTGTGGCGGAGACAGTGGCAGTGTTACATTGGGGGTTGCCAATAAATCATAAACCATTCGGAGTAAATGGACTAACAAAGTACATTCATTTTCAATAGCTGAACCCCTTTGGTCCGGAGGTACTACCTAATTATTGTCAAGTCGATATGATTTCTTTAAATATTTCTCCAATTCTTAATTTAATTTATAAGTAGGATCCCACATAGGCGCTGTAGATTAAAATAATAATATCTACATACTTCCCAATTTTTCATTGGAAACAATTCATGGCAACTCTAAAATTTCTGTCTTCCTGTGTCCAGTCTCCAAGCTAATAAGACAAAAATGAGATTTCTTCAATTATGGCGACAATGAAGAATTATCGCAAGTCATTTTATGTAAGGCCACCAACAATTACATATCATATTTTTATTTCCCTAAATAAATATGAAAGCACTGAATATCGACCATTGCCATCCACTCCCCCACTCACTCCTTAACACATTTGTCTGAAATCCTAATAAATAATGACAACTTCGATAAAGATTTATGACTTTTTGTGTGGTGGTCAACATATTTGCGTGTGTTCAAATTTTCTTCGGTGGTGAATGTAACCGACACGCACGTCGACCATTGGGAAATGATGCCATGATTGTGAAAAGGACATATGAGACCAGCAACGAAGAGCAAACTATGATAATGGGAAATGGACTGAATTCGAACGAATGCTATAACCGAATAAATGAGCTTGTATTATACCTACTTTAAATAAATACAAAATTGTGAGTATCGACCAAGAAATGAGTCTTTTAATTTTATATTGGTTTAAGTCCATTTTTGGTTCTGGTACATGGATTCTGGATTTCTTGTAAAATGAATATAGGTGTGAATTAGTTGCAACTGAAGATAATGGATATGCAGTAAGTGTTACAGCAAACTGCAGAGTGAAATTCATTGGTAGATTAAATAAAACAACATTCCACCAGACAAATAGTCACCAATATCAGTATCAAACTACGAAGGATAGGTGAGAGGCCACGTACACAAAATTTCCACATACCCAAATAACGTTCTGCTCTGAAGGCGAATCGAGGATATAGAATTTGGTGAGAGAAAATTATGTAGAATAGCAAGTGATGATCAATCTTAAAATCGATACAACGAAAAGAACGACCAATTAACAATGGAATGGAGGACACTAAGAAGATATATTACAATTACACGCCAAATGACGTGTTAGCTCCGATTTTAGACACATGGTTCCTTTTGAGAATATGCATAGAATCATTTCCTGAGTTGATATATGCATTTTGTGGAAATCGGTTCAGATTTAGATACAGCTCCCATATATAGTTTCGTCCGATTTTATGTAAAATGGTGCACCGAACTCTTAATATTTATCCGATTGAGACAAAATTTTGCACACCGAAATCGGTTCAGATTTAGATATAGCTCCCATAATTGTTTCGGTGAATTTTGTGTAAATGGTGCACCAAACTCCCAATATTTGCCCGATTGAGACAACATTTTGAACAAATTACTTAATTAGGCCCATTTTATGACTGTGATGTTTTGTTGAAATCGGTTCAGATTTAGACATAGCTCCCATATATAGTTTAGTCTTATTTTTATAACCTTCACCACACTGCTCCGACTTTAAAATAATGGCGCACCAATGACCAAAATAAATAATAACACACAATTTTGATTTATATATAGCTAAATATATATTATCGTACGATTCTAAATCAATAATGAACCAAAGACCATAAATATCTCCGATAGGCAGAACATTTTGAACATCATATTGAAGTTAAGTAAATGACTCATAAAATATGGTCGCTATGCACAAAACGTATTGAAATCGGTTAATCTTTGAAATGGGTTCGGATTTGGATGTACCGTTTTGTAAGTGGAATTAGGTTTATATTGATGTATACTAGATATAGCTCCCATATATTGTTTAGTCCGATTTTATGTGAAAGATGCACCAAACTCCCAATATTTTTCCGATTGAGACAAATCTATGCATAGAGTACTGAATTAGTCCCAACTGATGTATGCGAATTAGTCCGGCTGAGACAAAATTTTGCAAAGCGTACAGAATTATATATATATATATGAACTTATGTTTGTTCGATTTACACGAAATTAAAGGGTATTTATTAAATTAAGTTTAGAGTGATGTGTATTAATGTTCCAAAGAACCTAATGGTGTTTCTCAATTATGTCCATATTTACATATAGCCCCCGTAAATAATTTTCCTCGATATCATATAATTGGTACACCAAAGAATCCAAGACTGTCCGTTTGACATGCAATTTTTCATTTGTTTCAGAATACGATGTGTATGGATTTTTTTCGCCCGATTTCATTTCAATGGTCCTCCAAAGATGCTACGTCTGTTCTATCTACAGGATATTGTATATAATAGCATATCATATGTCGGCCCTTCCGACTTTTGAACTTTCTTTATTGGGTTTTTATTATTTTTAAATTTATTTTTTTTTTTTGGGAAAATAAAGCGTGGATATTTTAATTATTGATTTAAAAAAATTTGTTCTTCAAACCACTAAAGTGTAAATTTTTTTCAAAGAGTTAAAAAACGATTTGGGGGTTATTTGGGTTTAAAATTTGCAGCAAGTTGTTAATATAAGTCGAAAGGCTTGGAGCCTCGTATTACTGTATAATAAATCTTTCATGTCACAAATTTCTATTATAATTGATATATACCAAAATAACCGGTTTAAATCTATAATTAGTACATCTCTATCCCAACACATTGTATCAGTTGATACTAAAAATTAAGTTTATCATATTTTGTTACCAGACACTAAATTCATGTTGTTGTATCAATAATGAAAATAGCAAACTTATTATTTATGCCAATAGTTCAGAGTTGGAGAATGTGTCCCAAAAAGAAAAACCATGGGAAACTATATACACAAACCACCCTATCACCAAACCAAGCCCTGTATGGACATTGTAAATGCGATTCGGGTGGAGTGGGTGAGTTTGGTTAGATTGTGACATGTGTCGCTCGTTATATTTATGACCAACACTTGACTTTAGCCACTTTCACTATCGCAGGGCAATGGAGTAACAGCAATATTCACTAGTAGTAGCCAGACATGTACATTAGTGTAAGTGTCGTACAATGGATAAGTACTTTTATATATTTATGATGCTTTTTCGGCACACATCCCACATCGATGTCCCCAAACAGAAATACATTTTATTATTTATTCAAATATGAAAGATATGGATGAGTGTGTGTGTGCGTATGTTTATTGTTGGTTGTTTCGATTTCCCTAAAGGCCAAAAATTTTCATAAATTTTATGCTTGATGTTCGGATTTTGATCGATAACACTGTGTCAATTGATTAACAACGTGTTTTATGATCTAATAATGTGATGTATCACATTGGTGTTTGATACTGATTTCAGCTGTGAATATGTTTTGGGGGTCAGACTCAGGATAGACATTTAAATAGAATATGTAAAAATGGAAAAAATTGCGGACAATAATAAATATGAACTTTTTTGGTTTACATTCGTATACTCTATATTAAATAATAATAAAACAAGTGAAAAAGCGATAAGTTCGGCCGGGCCGAACTTTGGATACCCTCCACCATAGATATACTAACAGGTAATAGAAATTAAAATATAGGGAATATACTCAAAAGTGAACCTATACCGACATTTCAAACAACGGATTATGTAAAATATAATACAAATTTCAGAAATTTTTAATGGATGGTGGTGTATACACTTTTTCTTTGGACCAAATCCGTTTCAGAAAATTTAGATTTTATCCAAACTTTGCCCATCTTATTATTTCTTCCAAACTTAGTTCAAGTTCAAAGATGGGGAATTTCGGTCCACTCCTTCTGGGACCTCCACACAGGGGCTAGGCATAAATGCGGCTATAGTTCATTATCGAACGTTATGTTCTAATTTTTTATCTCCTCCGCTGGTGAAATGATCACAACAGAGTCTTAGAACCAAACTCAAAACGCGGAATAAATCAGATAACAGTTTTAATATAAGCCAGTAAGGAAAGTAGTAAAGTCGGACGGGGCCGACTATATTATACCCTTCACCACTATGGGTATATTAAACCGGACTATTAACATGAAATTGGATTAAATAAAATATGTGATCTTTATCTAAATGTGAAACTACCTAGATCTATCTATAAACATGTCATTCGTTTGTTACAGTGGGACAAAAGTATGTAAATCGCCTTCAAACGAATACCAATAGGTCATCCATTGGGCTATGTCTGTACTTCTAGGAAACGCAACTACGTAATTCTATGCTCAATTTTGTACACTATTCAAAATTTCATGTCAATCTGACTAGCATGAGAAGTTTGATGCCGTATTTTCTTAAAATCGGGCGAAAATATATGTGGAAGATATATCCAAAATATGAACCGATTTCAACTAAACTTGTTACAGGTTAGGTTATACTTATTTATTTTCCTTGGTGCGTCAGTTACTTAAAATAATTCTATAATATAAGGGAGCTATATCTAAATCTCAACCGATTTCCACGAAACTTGGCGCACATCATTCTGGACTAAATTCAGTACTCCATTACGTGCAAGTCGAAAGATATATGTGGACTTTGGTGCAACATTTACATTAAAACGGACGAAAAAATATATGACAGTTATATCTAAATCTTGACCGATTTTCACGAAACTTGACAGACATCACTCTAGGCTCAATTCAGTACGTTATGCCAAATCGAAGGATATATAGGGACTTTGGTGTACCATTTACATGAAATCGGACGAAACTATATATGGGAGGTATATCTAAATCTGGATCGATTTTCACGAAACTTGACAGACTCATTATAGGCTCAATTCATTACGTTATGCCAAATTTCGTGCAAATCGAAAGATATGTAGGGATTTTGGTGCAAAATTTACATGAAATCAGACAAAACTATATATGGGAGCTATATCTAATTCAGGACCGATTTTCACGAAACTTAGCCGACATCATTCTAGGCTCAGTACAGTACGTTATGCCAAATTTCGTGCAAATCGAAAGATATAAAGGGACTTTGGTGCACCATTTACATGAAATCGGACAAAACTATATATGGGAGCTATATCTAAATCTGGACCGATTTTTCCAAATTTCAATAGGGTTCGTTCTTGGGCCAAACAAATAAGCTGTGCCAAATTTCATCCAAATTGGATTATAAATGCGACCTGTACTTTGTTTACAATTTAACACCAACAGACGGAGAGACGGACGGAGGGACGGACATGCATAACTCGACTCAGAAAGTGATTCTATGCATATTCTCAAAAGGAACTATGGGTCTATCTCGTTTCCTTTTGCGTGTTACAAACATATGCACAAAGACATAATACCCTGTACCACAGTGTGGTGAAGAGTATAAAAAAGGGGGGGTTATATGGGGACTATCCCAAAAAGGGGGCGAATATTAATAATTTTTGGTAAGGAGATTTGGTACCATATACGACTACAAAATACCAGTTTGCAGCAAATTCGGTTGAAAAACGCTCTCAAGAACCCCAAAATACCGAAAATTTGAGGTACACTTATATGGGGGCTATCCCAAAAAAATGGACCTAGACTCATAATTTTTTGTGGAGGGATTTAGTACCTATTAAGAACTCAAAATAGTAAATTGCAGCTAATTCGGCGGAAAAATACAATCAAAATCCCCAAAATACTGAAAATTAGGAGGTACCGTTATATGGGGGCTACTAGGAAAAGTGGACCCAATAAGAACCCAATGTAGCAAATTACAGCGAATTCGGTTGAAAAACGCGCTCAAGAACCCCAAAACACCGAAAATCTGGGTACCCTTATATGGGAGCTATGCCTAAACATGGACCGATAAAACCCATCTTCGAACTTGACCTGTCTGCAGACAAAAAACGACTCTATGCAAAATGTTGGCGATCTATCTCAATTCGTTTAGACGCTAAAGTGATTACAACAGACAGACTGACAGACGGACAAGAATATATATACTTTATAGGGTCGGCAATGATTATTTCGATGAGTTACAAACGGAAAAACTAAATTAATATACCTTCCATGCTATGGTGGAGGGTATAAAAATAAGAATGACATTTAAAATTTTTTCAATTCAAAAACTAAAGGCAACTTTTCTACAAATGGTATCGTAAGCCCCACAGATCAATTAAAGAGGAGATACCTTATATTTTGTAGTCACTCTATTACTCACAGCTATAATCCGAACACCAAATCAAGATTATAGAAAGCAACATTTCATGGCAGATTTGTCCTATTTTTGGAATATCTCACATTTCGGAATAAATTTTATACATCGCTAATTGTAAAAATTTCTATGTTATATCCCATTAAATTCTTTAATTTCCGCTATTGTTATTTTCACATTTCCTTCTTTTCAACTTTTAAACAAAACAAACTGCAATAAATGTCAAACTTGTGTAGTTTATGTCCTAACAAAACGCCTTCACCGTTCGAATGGAATGTCATCCGAGGGCCACTTAATGGACACTGTTAAAATTTCCAACAACATCCTCATTATTAGCCAGTAGTAAATACTTATGTGAAAACTTGTAACAGTACAAATTTCAGTTCGAGGAATGGGGAAGACACAAATAAAAACCGGAAATAAATCTTACGAAATGTTTGGGAGTTGAAAAACTCAGGTCGTTATTAGCTCATTGGTTTGGAGAGCAGCAGTAATTTGAGGTAACACCTCAACACATTACATTTCACAATGCAGAACATAAAAAGGACATTAGTCAGGACATTGGACAAAAGCTGTGCACATAAAACACGTCAGTCTCATTTACAGCTTCACGTTTTATACGGAGAAATTCCCCCGATTTGAGAATAATACTTAACCATCGATTTTCATTAATAGCCAAGGTATGTGTGTAAGGAAGTAGTAAATTATTTGGGAGGGTTGGTAGAAAAAAAAAACAATGTTTTTGTTTTGTTCTGTTTCGTCCACCTACTTATAGCTGTCCTACTATCTGGCTATTGTTTTTCTATTTTGTTTTATGGTTCAGTTATAATTACCACAAAGAATTTACTACCGCTCTTCCGTAAAGATCTATGTGCGAGGCAGCTTGCTAACCGAACTCTAAATGTGTCCCCTAAGTAGAATCTGAAAGAAATTTGTCAAATTGTCTGAGTATATTGGAGTAAGTTTTGGCATAGCAGTAATTACAAATTGGCGTGTTCTTTTTTCCCATTTTCTTCGTCTCGTGTTGCTAGGGGGTGGGAATGATGATGACTAGATGAATGGGAGTGTGGAGTGCTGGCCAGCACAGCAACAAGGGAAGATAATGATTGCAGGATATATGGTGATAGTTAAGAAATAATATGGGAATGTATGTCCTGTTTGCTAAATTATGGGACTTCTTTTTTGAGAATATATTGTGTGGTTTATAGCTGGGCACCAGAGTTGCCATGTCAGAGATTTATACAAAATGTATGTGTGCTGAATAATGAAAAATTTTGTTTTGAGAAATAAAAAAATAGGAAAACACTATTGACCATAACAATTTTGATTTGAATACCAGTACAAATTGTTATAATCATGAGAGAGCCACTATAGTTACCAAAAACATAACATTTCATCAATATCATCACTATTTCCCTTCATTGCTCCTAATGAAACCAGTAAGGAAAGTAGTAAAATCGGACTGGGCCGACTATATAATACCCTTCACCACTTTGGGCATATTCTATATATGTCTCCTAACAGATTCCGCCTTTTCGAAAGAACATTGGCATGAAATTGAACGAACTTGAATATGTGATAATTATGCCTTTCTAAATTTCATTTCATTGCACCGATTTTCACGGACGAAATACATATGAGAGCTATATACAAATGAGAGCTATATATTTTCACGAAGCTTATCGCACACCATTCTACGTTATGTCAACTTTCGTGCAAATCGAAAGATATATATGGACTTTGGTGCTCCATTTATATAAAATCGGACAAACTATACCTAAATCTGAACCGATTTTCACGAAACTTAGCACACATCATTCTAGACTGAATTCAGTACGCCATGCCAAATTTCATGCAAATGGAATAATATATAGGGACTTTGGTGCACTATTTACATAAAATTGGACCAAAAAATATATACGGAACTATATCTAAATCTGAACCGATTTTCACGAAACTTAGCACACATCATTCTAAACTCAATTAAGTACGCTATGCCAAATTTCGTGCAAATCGAATGATATATAGGGACATTGCTGCAGCGTTTACATAAAATCGGACGAAAATATATATGGGAGCTATATATAAATCTGAACCGATTTTCACGAAATTTTGCATACATAATCCTGGACCTAATTCAGAACTCAATGCCAAATTTCATGCAAATCGAAAGATATATAGGAACTTTGGTGCACCATTTACATAAAATCGGACTAAACTATATATGGGAGCTATATCTAAATCTGAACCGATTTTCTCGAAACTGAACACACGTCATTCTAGACTCAATTGAGTACACCATGCAAAATTTCACGCAAATCGAAAGATATATAGGGACTTTGGTGCCCCATTTGCCTTAAATCGGACGAAAATATATATGGGAGCTATATCTGAATCTTAACCGATTTTCTCGAAACTTGACACACGTCATTCTAGACACAATTCAGTACACTGTGCAAATTTTCGCGCAAATCTAAAAATAAATAAAATCGGATTAAAATATATCTAAATCTGGACCGATTCCAACAAAACTTCGCATGCACAAATTCTGACTTAATTCAGTACGCCGTTCAAAATTTTGCATACCGTATTGAAGTTACTATAGGTTTAAATCCGTGAAGTTTTGAAGACGTTTCAGGTTTAAATTTAGCTTCCATATATATGTTCATCCGATTTCATCAAAAAGATTTACCACGTAACTAAAGTTTATCCGCTTAAAACGAATTAGTGCACAACGTACCAAATCAAACCTAGAATAACGTGTATTGGATTTTATGTCGAGATAAATTTTGAATAGCGCACTATGTAGCAGCATGGTTGATGCCACGTTTGCTGAAATTTATATATAGTTACTAGCGGGCCCGGCAAACGTTGTCTTGCCTAGCAATATTGTTGATGTATCATTTTCGGCGTTCTACTTATATGATAGTTGATATTGAAAATTTAACATTTGGTTCCCTTTTAAGGGTAGCCTCCATATAACGGTACCCCCAATATTCAACATAATTGCTTCTAATTTCATATTAGCTATACGTATTGAGCAGAAAATCTCCCTAATAAGGGTAGCTCCCACATAACGGTATCCCTTAATATTCGGTATTTGGCTGAAAGTTTTTATTCGCCCAAGCTTCTAAATATCCCTCATATAATTTTTAAATCTCATCGGCAGTAATTTGGTGTTTGGTTGTTTTATTTGGTAGAATGAATCGTACTAAAAGTATCTATATTGGTCCACTCTTTGAGGTAGCTTCCATATAACGGTACTCAAAATATTCGGTATTTTGGGGAGTGTGTTCCAGTGTGTCAATGTTTTATTTTGTCCAAATTTTCTCATAGAGTTGGCCTAAAGTATTAAAAAGCCGCCATACATATTTGAAGTTCTTACCCCCTTTTTCCAACCTAAATGTCTGTACATTAGTTTTAAAGAGCATGGGCAACCTACTATCACATAATGTTGTAGCATTGTTCCCATATAAATGTCCCGACCGATTTAAGGAATCTACATATTAGAAGATATGAAAAGTTAGATTTAAGTTTAAGTTTAGTTGATATATTAAGGTATTTGCAATTTTATAGTCACAGGTTCAATACGAAAAAAACATCACTTTTTTTTTTGATATATACTTAATGAATTTTTCACAGAAAATGGCATCGTATATTAGTTTTCTCTGTGATACACATTTGTGGTATCGGAGGTGTTGTGTTTATATGTTCAAAGACGTTGACCAACGATTAGGCATATAACCACCATATTAAGTACTTTAGAGAACAACGTGTCTTTATGGAACTATTACTATTCTTATTTTAAGAAAAAATGATCTAGGGAATGGATCTTAGAATCAAAACTATTGCGAATATCTTCTGATTTTCATCCTTGCATTTGTCCCAAAATGTACGTGCATTCTATGGACAACGTGTACATACAATGATCGCGTGCACATAAAATGATATATTCTCAATTATTTTTTGAATCTTCACAAAAAAGTTTCAATACAATGTCAATCAAATTGGACAAAAAATCAAAATTTTCAATAGTTGACAAATGAAGGCTTAAAGGATTGATACTCTATCAATTTTTGCCCAAATATCTCAAAATAACAACTGCGACGTGGGACAATCATAACAGCTCGATACTAAATTGTTTGCGGTTTTCGATTTTTTCTCACCTTCCCTGAAGCTCCACGAACATTTGAAGACTAAGATAAGAAAAATTCGTTCAGCCGTTCTCGAGTTTTAGCGAGACTAACGAACAGCATTTTTTTCCAGTCAATGACAATCCAATTGATTGTAGAAAATTAACATATTTTGAGAATTTTCCATAACTGACAATTTGGTCATTTTCGACCAAAATATGTCCAAAAAGAACTACGAAGAGATGAAACCATAAATGTTCGGTATAAAATGTGTGGAAATGCTAATATCTTTCAAAATATATTTTGCAACATTTTCGCGGATTTTTCTTAAAATGTTCTTTCATTAAAACCTTTCCTCTTCAATTACAGACTACTAACAGAAACTTTAAGCCAAATCGGTCCAGCCGTTTCTTTAAAATAATTTTTGCAAGATTTTCGCGGATTTTTCTCAAAATTTTCTTTCATAAAAACCTTCCCACTGTAATTACCGACAACTGAAAACAATTTTGAGTCAAATCGGCTTAGCCGTTCTCAATTGATGCGTTGGTATACATTTTTTGGCTCCATTTTTATATATATAGATTATACATATTTTGCTCGATGATTGAAATTCAAATTTTCACAAATTTCAAATTGGTATGTGTATTGGTTGTTTTACGCAGTTAATTTCGTCCGATTAAATTTCAATGGTCCTGCAAAAATGCTATGTCCATTCTATCTAAAGGTTATTGGTGAGGGGATATCATATAGTCGACCCCGTCCGATTTTTGAGCTTTCTTACTGGTTTAAATATTTTATTTTTCCAGCCGGATGGTAACCATGATCGTAAACCTTTTACACAAGTTCATTCCGTATGACAATGATTAGCCTACACTAAAATGTGTCTATCATTGAGTCACATAAACAAAAATAATAACAAAGAAGAAAATAAAAGAATACCTATAAAATACGTACGAACACAAATTATTTTAACACAACGACTATAAATCCTTGTGGTATGCTCACATTACCTATTGTCTGGAAGAACAATAGGATATTAAGACATGAAGGTGGGTACAGTACTCTCTAACCGTTAACATTCGTTGTCTGTTGCATCTTTCATTGGCATCTTATGGCTATTAAAAATTGCACAGGGGCTGGAAACTCTGAACTTAATAGATATCCAAATGTAATGATTTCGGTTCATGTATTGCCCCGTGCATTAATTACAGACTTCGAACTGAAATTTCATATAAAAATTAAATTCTAAACGACCCATATAACCGCATAAAAACATATATTGGTTTACCCATATATGAAGCCTTCAAAATACTTGAAATCCAGTAATATCGTTACATGGAAGAACTAATTAAGTACCAAAAAATCTTAAAATCTCTATACACTTGTTCTACAACGAAATTCAAATGCAAAACGTTTACATATGTTGTTGTATTTTCTTACCCACTCTATTGTCGACAAATGAGTTTCTCATAATTTCTTGTAATTTTACTTCTTACTGCTCTCGTTTATTTTTGTTATTGTCTTCTATTTTGTGTAAGTGTTGAATGTCCTTTTGTTTTATTAGAGTTGTTGCGAAGATTTATACATAAACAGCTTTTGACATCATTAATCTTGGGCCTTTGACCATAAAACAAAAGCAATTATACGCAACGTCCACACAAACACATTTAAGTGTGTATGTGCTAATGTAATCATAGGCTACCAAAAAAAACTATAGCCGAAAATTACAAAAGTAGTTTCATAATATAGATACCCTCATCCAAAGAAGCTTGAATTTAAAAATATTATATTTATCTAAGAATAGCAAAATCAGGGGATATTATTGATGTTATCATATTAATTTTTTTTTTTTGAGTATTCGGGCATAAGTCACCCTATTTAGTCCAGGTTGAAAAGTTTTATGACTGTTGAAATCGGATCAGATTTAGATATATAGGATAATAAAATTCTATGTCGATTTACTCTAGTCCGTATGTCAGTCTGTTCTTGAGCTCTGGAATTTTGCACAGACATTGCTAGTATTCCTATAAAGTTTGGTATTGCAAATGGGGTATATCGGTCCACGTTTTGGTGTAGCCCTCATTTAACGGCACCTCCCAATATTCGGTATTTTGGGGATTTTGGACACGTTTTCCAATCAAAATGACTGAAAAGTGGTTTTTTGGATTCTTATCGAATAACGCATATCCGTACTAAAAATTATTTATATTGTCCCAAGTTTGGGGGTAGCCCCCATATTACGGTACCCAACAGTATTCAGTATTTTGGGGATTTGAACACGTTTTTCAACCGAATTGGCTATTATTTCCTATTTTGTGTTCTCATTGTATGCTCATTTCTGTACTAAAATGTTTTTATTTTGACCTACATTTAAAGGGTAGATCCCATGATGTGGTACGCCCCAATATAGGGATTTTTTCACGTCTTTAATCAAATTGGCTGTAATTTGGTATTTTGGGTTCTCATAACGTTATCACCACATCTTCACAATACAAATTATTAATATTGACCGAATTCGGTATTTTTAGAATTTTGGACACGTTTTTCAATCGAATTGGCCGTATTGATCTCCATTTTATTATAGCTCCATATAACGATAGGCCCACTATTAGATATTTTGAGAATTTCAATCATCTTTTTCTTCCCTCTTTATACCCTACACAACTTTGTTGTCAGGGTATTATAGCTTTTGTGCAGCACCAAGAGTTTGTAACGCCGCGAAATATTGGTCCTAGACCCACCTTTAAGTATACCGATCGTCATATCTCTGTCCATTGTAATTTGAAAACACGATAAAGGCCACAGTTATGGACCAATTTTCACAAAATTTTGCATGTGGGATAGGTTCTGGCCAATGAATATTTTGGTAAAGATCGGTTAATATTTTGGGGAAGAAATGGAGCAAATACTTTATTTTTGTCGGTTTTTCTGGTCGCTCCAGAGGCCGCAATAATGTCCCGAACATCATGAAATTTTGCATGGAGAAAGAGATCGGGCCAAAGAATGAGATCAGTTATTGACTGACTTTAGCGGGTCAAATGGACCCTGACTTTAGTGTGAAAAATGACAAAATTTTTATTTTATGGCGAATATATTTACTCCTAAAGGACATAGACCCGAAAAGTTGATAGTGTATCCAAGATGAGTGGCTGACCTTTAATTGATTTCATATTGTCGTATGTTCTCGGATGTGAGAGTTACACTTAAATATTTACAGGTGCTTACGTATTCAGATACTATTTAATAAACCATTACCATACTTCAGGACGGAAATATCGCTGTGATCGCTTTCAAATATTCCATGAGGTTCCAGTTATGTTCAAGGATAACGCCTACAATTTTCTGTGATGGTCAGATAATTATTATGGGATGAAGTGGACCTTAAATATATTTTTTGTGTTTTTCAACCCATCACCACACTGTGGTACAGGATATTATGTCTTTGAGCATATGTTTGTAACAGGCAAACAAATCGAGATAGACCCATGGTTCCTTTTGAGAATATGCATAGAATCACTTTCTGAGTCGATTTATGCATGTCCGTCCATCCGTTCGTTCATGTATTTTTGTTAACAAAGTACAGGTCCCATTTATGATCCGATTTGGATGAAATTTGACACAGGTCACTTAATAGGCCCAAGGACGAACCCTATTAAAATTGGAGAAAATCGGTTCAGATTTAGATATAGCTCCCATATATATTTTCGCCCGATTTTAACTTATTGATGCACCAAACTCCCAATAGTGATCCGATTGAGACACAATTTTGCATAGAGTATTGAATTAGGTCTAGATAGTTATATGCCAAGTTTTGTTGAAATCGGTTCAGATTTAGATACAGCTCCGATTTATAGTTTCGTCCGATTTAATGTAAATAGTGCACCGAACTCCCAATAGTGGTCCGACTAAAGCAAAATTTTGCACAGAGTACTGAATTAAGTCCCGACTGATGTATGTGAAATTTTGTTGAAATCGGGTTAGATTTAGATATAGCTCCCATACATAGTTTCGTCCGATTTAAAGTAAATTGTGCACCAAACTCCCAATATTGTTCCGATTGAAGCAAAATTTTGCACAGAGTACCGTATTAGGTCCCGACTAATGTATGCGAAATTTCTATATCAACAGGATATTGTAGATATTAAAATGTATTGCATGTACCCATAGTGGTGAAGGGTATCATATAGTCGGCCCCGTCCGACTTTTGAACTTTCCTTACTGTTTGTTTTTTTTTCAATTCGATCTATAGGCCACAATTATAAACCGAACATCACAACACAACCCACCACAGTGAAGGGAATATGGACAACTAATTAGAAGGACTATTCTGAATATTAGTAAAATTCGGAAAATATGTCAGTGTAAGGAAAAGGTGGATCTGCGGATCCTCTTGTCCGATTAGAGGTCTAATCGGACAAGAGGATCCGCAGAGAGTTAGAGTTCCGTGGTAGTTGTGTAGGGTATCGTATGGTCAGCCCCGTCCGACTATACTGCTCCGCTCGCTGGTTTTCGTTATGTTTCAAGGTAGTGAGCATTCTCCTAGAAGTCCCCAATAATTTTAAAAATTTTGATATTTGAATTGATTTTGACTTTCAAGTGAAATGAAAAAAAGAAATAGTTTTACAACTTAGTTCAACAGATGTCGAATTTCAATCCTATACTTTTTTGGATTTTTAAAAAATATTTTTTAAGTAGACAATTTAATGCAAAATTTTAGAATATTTTTTTCTAGAATTAAATCTGTTAGTTTCCATTCCTAAAAGTGTAAAATTTAATAATTAAAAATCGTGTTCCCCTACCCCTTGGTTAATATATACTTATGGTTTCCTTTCAACTCAACATGTTTGAAGAATGAAGAATAAAGGGCTTAACAAAATACCCCTACAGTCTATGTGTTTAGTTATCCCCATTTATTTTAGCCATGGAAAACATTATTTCTACAGTCTGTTATTGTCCGAAATCAAACATTAACTCTTTCTAAAGTCGTTATTCAAAGCTGCCACAAAGTACAGAATTGTGGTTTAGTCTAGAAATAAAAAATAGAATAAAAAACAACATTACAACAAAGACTATTGTATTTCAATAAAATGTTATGTTACTTCCTCCCTTCTCCACTTCATTCAATTATCGTCTATCCGTGCATTTGATCCAACAGTTTTATACCCTCAGGAAAGCCGTGAAAAAAGTCAATAGGAAAAAAACACATTCCATAACAAAAGGCAAAATACAATGGGAACAATAGTAACAATGCCGAAATGAACATCAGTATTTAAGCCATGTTAAACGTTTCCACACCGTATTTTTGTGTAAGGGAATCTATGGATAAAAAACAACATAGGCCACATAACAAGGACATCACACAGACGATGGTAGAAATTTGCGGGTCATATAACAAGGAAACATTTGCAAAATAAAAAAAGCAAAACAAAATATTGCCAACAAACATACACCCACAAAAATATACTTAACATCAGCTTAACATCCATAAAGCCACTTCATGGCCCTTAAAGAAGCAAACACAAACACACACTCCCCACACCAGTCGTAGTGGTAACACATCCATAAGAGCCGTAAAAAATTACAAGCATCCCCCGCACTACACTGCCGCGCAAAAATGTTTTCCCACACCCACACCCTGCAGGCTAAAACATTTAACATATGAAAAAACAATTTTCATATAACACGAACGCAAGTTCCTTAAATGCTTTACTTGTGTAAATGATTGAACAAATCTGCCCATTAAAGACATGTGGGGAAACAGAAATTCTCACGACTCTGTGTGTGTGGGTTTGAAGATGATGAGGGGAAGAAAAGACAGATTCGACATAAGAAAATAAAAAAACACCAACAAGCAATAAAAACAAATGTCACATTCAAGGACATTTTGTTATGGTCTTACACCACCAGTTTTTTATTGTGGTAATGACTTTTTATGTTCGCTAAATTGTCATTGTGATGCTGATTTTTTTTCATATTGACGTTAAGCTAATGTGTCGTAGCGAATTTTGAGGTTGTTTTTTTAAATTTTAAACATAAAGGAACAGTTGGTGATAATTGTTTTAAAGGTTGCGAATAATTTTGCCAACAAAAAGTTGAAACAGGTGAAAATGTCGTTTAGTTCGGACGGACCGAACTTTTTATGGCCTCCTCTATGCATTCAATCTAAATTAAAAAGCTACCCAATGTGCATTCAACGTTCCAAATTACAGTAATTTCGGTTGAATAACTTGCCCATAAGGGGGGTACTACTCTATTGGGACAATGAGAGATCCAAAATATCTTACAGCAGCTAATTCGGTTAGAACTCCCCCGCTATATAGGAGCTGCCCTAGGAGTAATAGTAATGTATGCGCAAAATTTCAAAGCGAAATCTTCAATATTGCGAACTCTATCGTGATTTCAACATATAAGCGGACAGATGTCTAAATCTACAACAATTTTTCAGTGTGTACACAATATACAGGGCTTTGTAAAGCATTTCCAAAATATGTCCTGCCCCATTTTCTGTAAATTAAATGTGTTAGCCAGATTTTCAAATTGAAGTTGCTATAATTTAACATTCCGGATTTTTTGAATGTAATTAGCATCGTAACAAAAACATTTCAATATGTGTCCACGTTTTTAAAAAGTCCGCGTATAAAGGTCTAGCCTTATCGGTATTTCGAAGGTTTGTGGTTGATAGCTTTGCAATTTTGGAAGCAAGTTTATGTTTGTTTGGGCCCCCATTCAAAAATTCTGATATTTTGGAGGTTGTAGCTGCAGTTTTTCATCAAAGTGGCTGTTATTATGTATTCTGGGTTCATACGGGGTAAAAAATTTATTTACAGAACATTTTCATAATGGCGCTTAATTTTCGTCATGATGAAAATCATAGCCCAGATTTCCCACCTGAGTGTCTGTAGCATATTCTTCATTTAAAGTTGGATGAGTGTATAAAAAGTTTAAATATGTATAACCTTCACCTAACTGTGGCGTAGGATGCATATGTTTGTAACAGGCAAAAATAATCGAGATAGAAACATGGTTCCTTTTGAGAATATGCATAGAATAATTTTCTGCGTAGATTTATGCATGTCCGTCCGTGTATTTTTGTGAATAAAGTACAGGGAGTGTTTATGATTCAATTCGGATGAAATGTGGCACAGGTTACTTAGGTGGCCCAAGGACGAACCCTAGTGACATTGATAAAAATCGGTTCAGTTTTGTTGGAATCGGTACAGATTTAGAAATAGTTCCCATATATAGCTTCGACCGATTTTATGTAAATGGAGCACCAAATAGTCGAAACTTTGCACAGCGTACTTACTTAGGTAAAATTTATGTATGTGAAGTTTTGTTGGAATCGGTTCAGATTTAGATATAGCTTCCATATATGTTTTCGTTCGATTTTTATACCCTTCACCACACTGTGGTACAGGTTATTATGTCTTTGTGCATATGTTTGTAACAAGCAAAAGGAAACGAGATAGACACATGGTTCCTTTTGAGAATATGCATAGAATCACTTTCTGAGTCGATTTATGCATGTCCGTCCGTCCGCCCGTCCGTCTGTAGATGTTAAACTGTAAACAAAGTACAGGTAGCATTTATGATCCGATTTGGATGAAATTTGGCACAAGTCACTTATTTGGCCCAAGGACGAACCCTATAGAAATTGGGAAAAATCGGTTCAGATTTAGATATAGCTCACATATATATTTTCGTCAGATTTAATGTAAACGGTCCTTTCGATTTGCACGAAATTTGGCACAGCGTAAAGAATTAGGTCTATAATGATGTGTGTAAAATTTCATAAAAATCGGTTCAGATTTAGATATAGCTCCCATATATATTTTCGTCCGATTTTTTGTAAATGGTGCACCAAAGTCCCTATATATAATTCGATTTGCACGAAATATGGCACAGCGTAATGAATTAGGTCTAGAATGATGTGTGTAAAATTTCATAAAAATCGGTTCAGATTTAGATATAGCTCCCATATATATTTTCGTCCGATTTTTTGTAAATGGTGCACCAAAGTCCCTATAGATATAGATTCCATATATATTTTTGTCCCTATATGTTTTTATATATAATAAAGAACTCAAAATGTGGCCGAATGCACAAAACATACTAAAATAAGTGTAACCCATGGTATAATAATAGAAGGTAACAGCAAGTGTTGTTGTACAAAAAACGATACAACAACCACATGGAAAATTGTTTTTGTAAGTTCTACTAGTGTCAACTTATTTGACAGAAAAATGTAAACAAATAAACAAATTGTCATCAAATTATTTTTATTTTGAAAATGAAATATTTTCGAATCCTCAAAATAAAAATTGAAAAACATTAATGAAAATCTATAAAATTTATATTTCTATCGCTTCCACATCTTTCCTATAATTGAGCCATTGACATATATATGTGTAACACATATGAAAATGCTGGGAATAGCGAGTTATTCCTTGAATAAATATTTGCTTCCTCAAACTTTCCCAGCAGGCAGATTGAGTAAATTGAATACAGGAGCACATTTAATAAAGAACAATTTCAAATTGTATGCGTTCCCAATTTTCCTGTTGGGTGATTTTTAAAAACATAATTTGTCAAATTCATATTGACACTAGTATTACGTTGGAATCAAATCAGCTGGGATTTGCTGTTACCTTTTATAATTGTACCATGAGTGTAACCTAACATGTGACAAGTTTCGATTAAATCGGTTTACATTTCGATATTTTGCTTTAAATTAATTTACATATGGTCTGTTCCCGTACTGCAAGAATCTACTATTTTTTACAACGATAACACTTTTTTCCTTTATGATATCGAAAAAAATAGTAGAAACTCGTAGATTCTTGCAGTACGGGAGCAGGTTAATATTTTGTCATATTGTAAGAAGCAACTCTATATCTGACCAAAATTTATAGGTTGCAGAAAGACCTGTTTAATTTCATATTAATGGTCCTTTAAAAATGCGACGTTGGTTAGGCTTCCATCTGTTGAATATACCCAAAGTGGTGAAGGGTATGATATAGTCGGCCCCGTCCGACTTTACTACTTTCCTTACTGGTTTGTAAATGGAGCACCATACTGCCAATATTAGGTCTTGATTGATGTATGCGAAGTAATTTGTTTGGAATCGGTTTAGATTTAGATATAGCTCCTATATATAGTTTCCTCCGATATTTGATTGAGACAAAATTTTACAAATAATACTGAATTAAGTCCAGATTGATGTATGGGATGTTTTGTTGGACTCGGTTGGATTGGATCATATATAGTTTCCTGTTCTATTTTCACGATATTTTGTTGTTGAAATCAGTTCAGATGTAGATATAGCTTCCTCATGTATTTTTGTCCGATTTTATGCAAATGGAGGAGCCTTTGTATGTTCTCTTTACATGAAATATTGCATAACGTATTGTAGACGTTTCAGGTTTAGATATAGCTTCTATATTATCGTCCGATTTCATCAAAACGATGTAACAAGTAACTAAAGTTTGATTTCGTCCGATTTAATTTCAATGTTCCTCTAAAGATGCTATGTCTATTATATCTAAATGTTGTTGTACATATGAGTTTCTCTTGTATGTACCCAAAAATGTCATTATCTTTGGAGCCTGAAGGGACATCTGAAACCAAGAATTTCAACGGGATTAGAAAAAGAACATGACTGGATCATTAACTTCGCAGCAAAATTAAATGGATGGCGAACCATTAAAATTATTGTTTTGGAAAATTGTATTTTTTTCTCAACCGCAAACCAAATTAAACAACTAAAATAGTGTCAGTGTGGGACTTGATTTAGATTTGATAAAAACTATATCGATGTGCCCAGTGTGTATGAAATTGGATATTCCGTTCGTTCCAGATATGATATGGCCTTGGTGGAGGATTATGCAATTTTGGGACACTCTGTTTGCATTATAAAACTAATTTTCAGCAAATTATAGACCATGTATGGGGAAACTACCAAATGCCATATATCAATATTCTTGATTTAATATTGACTGAAACGTCACGTGGTGTAACATCCATCATGAGAAAAGTTTAAATCCTTGCGAGCTCCCGCAATATCAGAATTCGAATTCGCTTCTTTTAATATAGCCCATACATAATGAAAATTATAAAAATCCAAAAATTAAAATCCACAATTTTTTAACGTAATATTTTTCTTAAATTACAATAAAATGCATAACATGTTGATTTTCATATGAAATTTAATGGGATACACCATTGAGCATTCATGTATGTAATATGTGTAAACAGGTAAATATTTACACTGCAACTCGTTAATATGTACATATGCGTTGGAACGCATGTGTTTATTTATCCTTCATAATGGAATAACAAAACAAAAATACCAACTTGAATAAAATTCAAATTTTAATTATGTTTTAAGCTAAAGTGATGATTTTACGCGAATGCAAAAATGGAAATATTGAAACAGAAAAATTAAAACAAAAAATATGGAAATAATTAAATTTTATAGAAACATGAAATAAAAAGAAAACAACTGACATGTGTATTTGTTGGCCAAGAAACGAAATATTGTGGGACAGAGTGATACACTCGAAATTAAAAGTTGGCATATATTTTTTAGTAAGTGCATACATCGTTGCGTTCCGCTGGGCGGAACTTTGTATACCTTTAAATGGTAGGTGCCTAGACCATATACGAAATTACAGACACTTGGAAAACAGTATATATTAAACATTTCCTGTCAAGGTGTTGTACGCCTTCCAAGAACAGCGACATGGCATCCTCTCCTATGCGAGATTAAATGCGATTAAAATCTGTAAAATACCGAGAATGGGTCTGAGGTGTTATATGGGTGATGTACCAAAACATAGACCTATATTTCCAATATTTAATAACCCTCATCGTGGGACTAGTAGCCGTGGTGGATGTTATACACATCGTCATCGTAAAATATTTAAAAAAAACTAAACATCTCAAGCATCCAAACACATATATTTACAATTTTCTTCTCCAAATTTTCTTTGGTTGTACATTAACGGTAAATATTTCCAAACAAAATTCTGTAGATTTCCCTGGAGGCTAAAAAAACAACAACTGAAAAAAATGTGTAAACGTGTACGAAACTCAGCAAATTAATATGTCAAGCAAAATTTACAAGTCCCCCTGAAGAAGAGGCCGAAAAAAGAGTTAAGCATTTACCGTAAAAGTTTTCAAGGTAGCGTATGTCCTGGTACGTTAATAATATTTTGGCAGCTCTGCCTAATTATGCAATGTTTTGTTAACGTTTTATTACAAAATGTGTAATTGGCGGGGGACAGTGTTGCACGCTCTGTTTTTCCCATTTTTTGTTGAACAGACAGGATAATACCCAAGGACTTAAAAACACAACGGAAGAACAACGTTTGAGGATAATTCCGTATAACGGTAGTTAACTGCCTCTCAGTTTATCCTCATTGGGGACATTTTCGTTGCGTTCAAGGACTAATATTAAATTAATGGAAATTACGCATTTACAGCTAACTCTTAGCTTTTCAGTATTGGCCTTTGCCGTTAAAAGGGGTTAAATGGTTTGGCGATGGCGTTGCTTCGTTAATGGTGTGCGGGATGTTTTTAGAAATTATGAAAATGTCCCTTATTTACCGGTGTTATCCTAATGCGGGACAGATAGAAATAATAAAGAACAAAAGTTGTTGAAAGTGTGTAATTAAAATTTGCCATGACGAGAAATGGAAAAAAGTGGATACTTTTTTAATTATCAGTACATAGCGAAAGGGTTGTGGAGTAGGTTTTTTGTTGTCCCTGAAGTTATAAATTCCTCTGGAATGATAAAATATTAATGGAAAAAACTTTGAGTCAGCAGACAAAATGTTGATTAGCAATGAAGTAAAATGTGTTGTAACATTAATTGAAGGTTTAAAGGTGTAAACATTGTTGTAATAATCTTAATGTTGATGTCGCACAAAACAACTGAAAATATATAGGAACAATGATGGCGGTCGGATTTTTCATATATCTAAGAAAGATTTACATTAAAAACATATATGGGACCAATTTGAACTGATCTACAGAATTTATTCTTATTTACATGTTTCTCAGTACTGATTTGTTTGTATGTGCACAATTTTATGTTCGGAGCTATATCCAAATATGGTAAATTTTATATGGGGATATACATCCAATTTGTACGTCATCCAAAAAAAGCCAAAATAATTCTATGTTTTGTGATCCAAAGAATTTTCGTATAGCCGCACCGCTTTTATACTCTCCACCTATGGGGGAATATATACCCTCCACCATAGTGTGGAGGGTATATTAATTTTGTCTTTCCGTTTGTAACTCATCGAAATATTCATTTCCGACCCTATTAAGTATATATATTCTTGTTCAAGGTAAAATTCTAAGACGATCTAGCCATGTCCGTCCGTCTGTCTGTTGTAATCACGCTATCTTCTGAAGGAATTGAAATAGGGTGCATAGGTTTGTCTTTTGTCTGCAGGCAAGTCAAGTTCGAAGATGGGATATAACGGTCCAAGTTTAGGCATAGCTCCCATATAACAATACCCCCAATTTACGGTATTTTGGGGTTCTAGAGCGCGTTTTCTGACCGAATACGCTGAAATTTGGTACATTGAGTTTTTATTGGGTACTAAATGTCTCGACAAAAATTTATAAATATAGGTCCATTTATTCTGGTAGCCCCCATATAGCGGTACCTCCTAATTTTCAGTATTTTGGGTGTTTGGATCGTATTTTCCACCGAATTGGCTGTAATTTAGTATTTTGAGTTTTTAATAGGCACCAAATCTCTTCACAAAAAATTATAAAAATTGGTCCATTTTTTCAAATAGCCCCACGTAAAGGGTACCCCCAATTTTCGGTATTTTGGGGTTCTTGAGCGCGTTTTTCAACCGAATTCGCTGCAATTTGGGATTTTGTAGTCGTATATGTTAACAAAACTCCCTACCAATTTTTTTTTAATATTCGCCCCCTTTTTGGGGTTGTCCCCATATAACACTTTTTTCTATTAAAATAGTTATATGATTTGTTCCGTGTTTGGTTCTAAGACTCTGTTGTAATCATTTCATCTGCATGATACAAAAAAAAAACTAGAACATAAGGTTCGATAATTAACCTTATATATATATATATATATATATTCATATATTTGAACTGTAACCCGCATTTCGGCCTAGCCAGAAGGAGTGGAGCGATATTCCCCATGTTTGAACTTGAACTAATTTTGGAAGAAATAATAAGATGGGCAAAGTTCGGATGAAATCAAAATTTTTTTAAAAAAAATTGGTCCAATGAAACATGAGGTCTAGGACTAATATTTAGAACCATAACAGGTATGTAGAAATGTCGGTATAGGTACATTTTTTGGTATGTTCCCTATATTTTTATTTCAAGTACCTGTCAGTATATCTATGGTGGAGGGTATCAAAAGTTCGGCCCCGCCGAACTTAACGCTTTTTCCCTTGCTTTTTTTTCTTTTGTAATATATGACTATAATTTAGCCATGTCCGTCTGTCTGTTTTAATCACTCTAGCCTCTAAACCAATTGAGATAGATCGCCAAAATTGTGCAAAGTTCGATAGTGGGTTATATCGGTCCACGTTTAGGCATGTCAGGTAACCTTATATGGGGGCTATAAGGATACCTCACAATTTTTTGGGTATCTCCCATATGGGGGCACCCCAATTGTCTGCATTTTCGGGTTCTTGAACGAGTTATCAACCGAATTCGCTGAAACTTGTAATCTCAATTAAACTGTACCACCAATTTTCGGAAGTTAAAACATTGAGTTCTTAATGGGTAGCAAAGCTCTCCACTAAAAATTATAAATATATAAATATTTCTTCTAGTAACAAATCTTCCTCCCAATTCCTCCCAAAAATTATTAATATTCTACATTCGGAGGATATCGAGATAAAAAAAACAGTAAGGAAAACAGTAAAGTCGGGCGGGCCGACTATATAATACCCTTCACCACTTTGGGTATATTCTACAGAGGTATCCTAACAGACGTCACCTTTTTGAAAGAAAATTGGCATTAAATTGAACGAATTTAAATATGAGATCTCTATATATAAATGTACCGACTAACACCAATCCATGCACATTCCTTTCTGTAAACTTTGCTAAATTTCATTTCATTCGGGCAAATTTAGCTTCGTTTGCGTACAATATGACATATTTATGTTAATCGATTTAAACAAACTGGATACACTATATTTGGTATGCCACTGTTCAAAAATTTAATCTTAATAAGGCACCCGTCCAAATATTTATGTAGCCATGCCTGAAACTGCAAAAAACACAAAAAAACGTCATTGCAGTTTCAATTTGACTCGTTGGGCAAAATTCCGTATCAAACGGGCAAACATTTGGAGTTTGGTCGGATGAATCGGATGAAAATAATATGGGAGTCATATTTAAATCTGAACCGATTTCAACGAAACTGTCCAGAATAATTAATATTAACTTCAGTACACTGTACAAAATTGTGTGGCAATCGAAAAAACTTTGGGTCTATAGTGCGCAATTTACATAAAATCGGAAGAAAATAATTTTATAAAATTTAGCACAAATCATTCTAGACTCAATTCAGTGCGCTATGCCAAATTTCGTGCAAATCAAAAGACATACAGGAGTTTTGGTGCACCATTTACATTAAATCGGACATTAAACCATTACAGGATCAATTTAGTACGCTATGCAAATTTCATGCAAATCGAAAGATAAACAGGGACTTTGATGCACCAATTATATAAAATCGGACGATTTTCACGAAACTTAACACACATCATTCTGGACTTAGTTCAGTACGCTATACCAAATTTCGTGCATATTGAAAGAATATAGGGACTTTGGTGGGCCATTTACAAAAAATCGGACGAAAATATATATATATTTATATATATTTAAATCTGACCAATTTTCACGAAACTTAACACACATCATTCTAGACTTAGTTCTGTAGCCATGCCAAATTTCGTGGAAATCGAAAAAATATTGGGACTTTGGTGGGCCATTTACATAATATATAGATGGGAGCTAAATATAAATCTTAACCGATTTCAGTAAAACTTCGCATACGTCATTCAGCACTTAATTCAGTACTCTGTACAAAATTTTGTCTCAATCGGACAAATATTGGGTGTTTAGTGCACCATTTACATAAAATTGGACGAAGCTATATATGGGAGCTATATCTAAATCAACTGATTTTCTCCAATTTCAATAGGGTTCGTTCTTAGCCCACATTAGTCACAATTGCCAAATTTCATTCAAATCGGATCATAAATGCGACCTGTACTTTGTTCACACGAACGGACGGAAGGACATGCATAAATCGACTTAGAAAGTGATTCTATGCATATTCTTAAACGGAGAAATGGGTTTACTTCGATTTCTTTTGCCTGTTACAAACATATACACAAAGACATAATACCCTATACCACAGTGTGGTGAAGGGTATAAAAAATAGAACGCCAGGTTGGAGAAGGAAATATATCGGAACGCATTTATGCCTAGCCCCCAGCAACGTACACAGGATTTCACAGGTAGTACAAAATGAAAAAATTCGCTGTTGCAGACATAAATTTACTGTGAAAAAATTTCAGATGGGGGGGCGAGCCCCCCCCCCTGGCCTCCCCCTTCGTACGTTCCTGCTAGCCCCATTATAACGATACCAGCCGATTTTCAGTGTTGCACTATTTTGGGGGTTTTACACATGTTTCACACTACCATGCGTCGTCAGAATCGGTCCACATTTTGGGGGTTTAGTAAAAATCATCCTTAAAACTTGGTATGTTCCCTATATTTACATGTCAAATTACTATCAGTGTACCTATGGTGGAGGGTACCCAAAGTGATTTGTGAAGGGCAGCATGTAAACTATTAACCAAATAATTCCGGTGACCTGCAAATTTCAATTTAGCTTGATAAATTTAATTTTAGCTTGAAACGAGACAAGTCCCAGAAAAGCTATACAATCCTGTCTGATGGTAACCCTAACAGAACAGCCACTTCTCCAACCGAAGTCGCAGTGATTTGAAGAACATATGTCGATATGATGGAGAGGAAATTTTGCATGATGTCACAGGTATGATCAAAGGCGACGAAAATAACATTTGAAGATGATCAGTTGACATTACGTGGATTAAATAAACCGAAAACTTAATTGTTGTATGTTTTTTGGTCGCTCTAGACGCCACAATTATAAACAAAACATAACTGGAAAGGAGTTTGACCAATTGACCCAGAGCTGTTTAAAGATCCGTCAAGATACCAGTGGGATTCGGAAAATATACCAGGGTAAAAAAGTGGAGCCTTTGACTTCTAATCGGTCAAGAGGGTGCAAATGTCGCTAAATATTGTCCAGGCTCGGAATGTAGAGTTTCGTGGTAGTTGAGTATCATATGGTTTCGGGGTGGTCCCCATACAACGTGAGGACTGAGATTAACTACGTTTTTACTTGTTCTTACCATTTGTTTATTTTTTGCAACAGAAAAAATATCATATAGTATGCGATGGAAGAATAATTGTTTAATTTTTCGTTGACAATAATGAGAATATACACAGCAAATATCTTTATCTAAGCAACTAAACCCAATGAAAATTAATATTTCAGCAGACCCATGTAATTTGTTTAAATGTCATATAAACAACAAATTATAATTGTTTTATTAATAACTTTTAAATAGAAAACAGATACATAAATTAAATTTTGATTACAAATAAAGAAAAACTAAAAATGTCCTTAGGCCTACAATGTCTTCTAAAAACCTTTACAAAATGGAAATATCCCACACAAACAGACACACAGTCTACCACAAAGAGTGAAGATACTCATTCACCAGTAACCTGTTTTGATTATAAACCACACATATATCTGTGATATAGACCTACACACAATCTCATATGTACATAAGGAGAAAAATCCTGTCTAGATTTTCAAATCTTTATACCACACACAGAAAAAACTGGTAGGTTAGACAAACCTTTATTCTTGCCACAAATGTTGTTTAATTCTTTAAGTAAATATCCTTTAACAATTTCCCACCCCCCAATTGGCAACGTTTCCGTCTTATGTGTATTTTGTCTTGATTTTCAAGTTTTCGGATATTTGATACAGTCGGTTGGTGGTTTTACAAAAGATTTAAATGGTGTGGTTTTTTTACTTTTGCCAAAATTGGCTTAGACAAACAGATCAAATACACAACGTAAAGAAAGTGTTCCCTTAATGCTTTATGGCAAAGCATAGAATTTAATTTGGCAGTTTTTTACTCTTCAATGCTAAATTAGGCATTGAATTGTTGGTGTTTGTTACATAAGGACTTTTTGTAGAACAGAAATGTTATTGTTACTAAGTGAGTTACTTTTTGTTGTTGTTGTATATTAGGTGCAATTGTGATATTATTTGGAAGATCTGAATGACTTAGAGATGAAAGATCCCTAACAGGATAAACTAATCGAGAAAGATCATAAGTTAAATTTTAAATTATCAAGGCCTACGTGATTAGATCGACAATACTGAATGTCCAGTTAATTCTTTTGTTGTCAAACGTGGAAACCAAAATTCATTCGCGTTAAGTTCAGGTCGCACTTGTGATCCTACTTATATGACGAACAAGGACGAACCCAATTGAAATTGGAGAAAATCGGCTCAGATTTAGCTATAGCTCCCACATAAAGTTTCGTCCGATTTTATATAAACGGAGCACCATACTGCCAATATTGGTCAAAAAAAGTTTTTCGTATATTTCATGTGTAGCTAGTAGATATATATTCATTGGATTTTATATGTCAAGACCTGATTATGGACGACACATAAAAAACGAAAAATCTTCTTCTTCTGTTCTTCTTCTGGCCACAAAGGGTTAATATCGGTCCATCTTTTGATACACCCCCTCCAGGACAGTTGTTTGTATTCCGGACAGTATAAAAATATACTTTTTCACCAAAAAAATGCAATATTAGTATATTCATATTAGTTCACATATGAAGATCCCGCTTCATTTTTATACCCTCCACCATAGTATGGAGGGTATATTAGTTTTGTTTTTCCGTTTCTAACACATGGAAATAATAATTTCCGACCCTATGAAGTATATATATTCTTGATCAGCGTAAAATTCTATGACGATTTAAGCATGTCCGACTGTTGCAATCACTCTGGCGTCTAAACGAATTGAGATAGATCGCCAAAATTTTGCATAGAGTCTGCATGCATGTCAAGTTCGAAGATGGGCTTTATCGGTCCACGTTTAGGCATAGCTCCCATGTAAGGGTACCCCCCAATTTCGGTATTTTGAGGTTCTTGAGCGCGTTTTTCAACTGAATTCGCTGAAATTTGGTACATTGAGTTCTTATTGGATAGCAAATCTCTCCACTAAAAATTATAAATATGGGTCCATATTTTCGGATAGCCCCCATATAAAGGTATCCCCAATTTTGCGGTATTTTGGGTTGTTTGACCGCATTTTTCAGCCGAATTCGCTAAAATTCGGTACTTTGAATTCTTTTTGGGTATCAAATATCTATACTAAAAATAATAAATATAGGTCCACTTTTTCTGATAGCCCCCATATAAGGGTATCCCCAAATTTCGGTATTTTAGGGTTGGGTTTTTATTGGGTATTTCCTCACTTAAAATTATAAATATAGGTCTACTTTTTCTGGTGGCCTCCATATAAGGGTACCTCCCAATTTCCAGTTTTTGGGGGTTTTGACCGGATTTTTTCACCGAATTGGCTGTAATTTAGCAATTTGAGTTCTTATTGGGTAGCAAATCTCTCCACAAAAAATTATAAATATATTTTGTTTTTGCAAAATAGTCAGGCTTAATCCCAGTTTGTTGTTTTTATAAAAAAAAACAACTATTTATTAGTGGGGAATGTATGGCATTGTCCGCCGAGGGGTAAGGCAGGGAAGACTATAGTTTCGGATCTCGCCACTGATCCTCATCAGTTCCCTTAGTTTTTTGTTGGGATATTCTCCCCAGAAGCTATTAATAGCTTCTTTACAAAAAACCTTTCAAACCCAAATGTCTCTTGTGACAATTCGAAGTTCTTACGTAAACTAAGGGAACTGATGAGGATCAGTGGCGAGATCCGAAACTATAGTCTTCCCTGCCTTACCCCTCGGCGGACAATGCCATACATTCCCCAATAATAAATAGTTGTTTTTTTTTATATAAAAACAACAAACTGGGATTAAGCCTGACTATTTTGCAAAAACAAAATACAAATGGTATCCCAAATAACCCGCCAACACTACTGTAATTATAAATATAGGCAAATTTTTTAGGGTAGCCCCCATATAAGGGTACCACCAATTTTCGATATTTCGAGCACGTTTTTCAACCGAATTCGCTGAAAATTGGTATTTTGTAGTCGTATTTGGTAACAAATCTCCCCACCAAAAATTATTAATATTCACCCCTTTTTGGGGGTAGTCCCCATATAACCCCCTTTTTATATTAAAATAGTTATTTGATTTTTTCCGTGTGTTGCGGTTGGGTAGTCGTTACGGGGAATAGTCAATTTTTACCCTACAAAGACTATTTAGCCATCTGTTGTAAGCATTCCGCCTTCTAAAGATATTGTGATAAAAAAAACTCAAACATGATGATATTGAATTATATCGGCAGACATTTAGGCATCTCCTCAATATAGTGATAACTCCAGAAGGAAAGAATTTAGGTAAACAATTAAAATATTGGGTTCAAAATTGGCATATACCGGTCATTAATTAGGCATAGCCCAACACTATGTAATCAATATTGGTCCCCCTTTAGTCATAGCCTCATATAACTTTGTAATCCAAATTACAGTTATCAGTATCAGTCCACTTTTTAGATCTTACAGATTTTAGGAAAAATCCCCATTAAAAATTGCTGAAGTTTGTATTTGGTGTACATAATGGTTTACATATCGGTATATGCCCACTTGTAGAATTATCGGTATATGCCCACTTTTTGGTATGTTCCTTTATTTTCATTGCATGTATCTGTTAGTATAACTATGCTGGAGGGAGGGTATCCAAAGTTCGGCCCGGCCGAACTTAATGCTTTTTCACTTGTTAGTATTTGAAGGGTTTATCTATACTTTCTGGATGTTTTCGCATAGACAACATTTAAAGGTCACAAACCATTTTCCGTAGGTTGAAGTTCGCAGCAGTTCTTTGCCGAATTTTCTAACTAGAAATGGAATAAAAATCGTATGTGTACACAATTTGCAATATTTTGACATAAGCGCCAAAAAAGGTACCAAACTGTTTGATTTAATTTATCCCTTATTGAATGATCAAAAACTATTTTGAATGATCAAAAACTATTATTCAAACTAGAAGTTGAATAAACATTTTCTTTGTAAACAATTTCCCCCTTGTTACATAGCCGAACCGATCGAACTTCACACTAATACAGTCGATCTTTTTTATAGTGCCTCCCTAATATCTGAATGTATTATTTTTGTTTGCTTTTAAATTAAAGAAAAATAAAAGAACAATTTTAAGGGTGTTTTACGACATTCACTGCACGTGGTTTTTGACACTCATGTTTGTGTTTTATTCTTGTGATAAAAAACACAGGCTCAGAAGTTATATTTTCCGCCAATTTTAACAAAATAAACACGTGCGATTTTTTGGCTTTAATATGTGTATTGTATAATACCTCTTTGTATGCTTCTGTGATACCTCGTGGTGTGATGTATTGAATTTTAATCAATTGTGGGATTTTATTGGAACACCATTTTGTAATTGATAGCTATGAGATTGGGTACGATTAAAAATTATTAGAATTTCCTCAATCCATTGGACAAATTGAAAAACGTGCTACGATATGTACTTTAAAACAAGTCTACGACTTTTTGACAAGATACACTGTCGAAGTATGTTCGGATATTTTTTTGTTTGATAATATAAATATAATATTTTATTTGTTATTGGATAATAGTGTTTCAAAACATATAGATTTCGGTTTCTTAGTGTTTGAATATTCATCTAGTAAATATATCTTAGTAAAACAAAATTGTATATATGGACTATGGTTAGGGTTAATTGTTACCTCTACAAAGTGTCATTCCATTGCCACTTTGTCAATTCCACCTTCCTCAATTGCCAAAAGTCTGATAAAAATTCCTTAGGGGAATTTCTATTCTAACTCAAACGAAAAAAAAAAATAGTCATCATTATTTTTAATAATAAAATGACTGTCATTTAGATGTCAACCAGCCAATATCTTGAAGTAGATTTCAGGGACCAAAACTTCCACCACCCTTCGCATATCAAGTTGGGGCATTTTCTTCTATTCTTAATTAAATGTCAGTTGCAAAACGTTACTATAAATCACAGTTTACAATTGAGTGCACAAACGTACATACTTCGACACCGAACAAGCTGGCTTAAACGACAAACATCAAATAGGACCAAAAGTGCTGTGTCACAAACTCATCATCTTCAGCAGCACAATTCTCAATTGTACATTTACTGTTGAACAGTGGTTTGAAAACATAAAATACAGAAGAAATGCACCATCGTCCACAAGACGATATATTTTAACCACGAAATATCGCTCATACGATTTTATATAGGACTAGCATTCGTTAGTGAATGTAGGAAATATTTAAACATGTATTAACATATTATTTTATTTTCACAGCAAACTACATATGTCAGAAAAACAAATTAATATCGACCATAAATGAAATTTGAGTAGTATTTTGTACCAAATTTTATGATTCGAGCTCTAAAGGTTCACCCAAATCAAATTTTCCATTTAGCACACATTATTTCCATAAGTACCCTGTTCAACCATCCAACAAAATTTCATGCATATCCCGATCTTACTCCCCCACAATGATTCCAAATTCAAATTTCAGGTTTCCAACTATATTGGTTCACCCACAATTTAAATTGTACCAAATTTAGTACACAGTACTACGAATTTCCAAAACTTTCTAAATACCCCAATCCTACACACCAACAGTGACTCTAAACCCAAGTTTCAGTATTCCAACTTCATAGGTTACCCCACAATTCAAATTGTACCAAATTTTGTACACAGTAGTAAACCTTCTTTTTACCCAAACCAATACCACACCAAACCAAGATTCCAATTTTATCGGTTGACCAACAATTCAAATTGTATCAAATTTAGTACAAAATAGTACGAATTTCCAGAACCTCTTTCTTACCCCAAACCAACACCCCCACAGTGATCCTAAATCTATGTTTCAGGATTCAAACTCTGTCAGTTCACCCACAATTCAAATTGTATCAAATTTAGTAGTATTTCCAGAATTTCTATTGGTTCACCTAAAATAAAATTGTACCAAATTTAGTACCATTTAGTACCCATAAGTATACATCCCTGAAATGATCCTAACTCCAAACGTCATTGTTCCAGCTCTATCGGTTCACCCAAATCCAAATTGTACCAATTATAGTTCGATTTAGTACTTTTCGTACACATAAGTAAAATGTCCTAAACTACGTACATATCCCAATCCTACACTCCGACGGTAATGTTACTTTCATCTTTCAGGATTACAGCTCCATTTGTGCCTCCAAATTAAATTTGTTCCAAATATAGTACCATATAGTACTTTTCGAACACTTCTCAACCTTAATTTACGTTCCAAATATCAAGGATTTAGCTTAATCCTTTCACACGCTACGAAATTGTACCAAATTTAGTACATTTTAGTACTTTTCGGATAGTTATAGTTCGAATTTCCAAAAACCCTTTGCTACAGCTATCCTACACTCCATCAGCGACCACCAATCCAAATTTCAGAGTTCTAGCTCTAGCTCCGGTTCGCCAAATACAAATGGTATCACATTTAGTACCTTTTAGTACTTTTCGTACCATTCTAGTACGAATTTCCAAAAACCCTGCCTCATCTGTCACCTATGGACCAAGAGTGACCCTCACCTAAAATTTCAAGATTGTAGCTTCAGCCGTTTCGTCTGGGCGTTGATGAATCGTTAAATCAGTCAGTCAATCACTTTACTCTTTTATTAGTATAGATAATCAAAGATAAGAAATACATATTCGTATGTTTTCATCGTTCTTTTCCACTTTTAAGATCCTTGCGCTGAACTCCGTATATTTACAAACGCCAATAAATTTTAAATAAATGGAACTGTAGGATTCGTCCTAATTATTAGATGCTCCACCTGTGTAATGTACTTAGGTGGTGTTCTGCCATTGCGTAGCACTAGTATTCACTATCCATAGACCCTTTGTTACTTTTGAGAATAGGCATAGAATTCTATCTGAGTCGATTTTTTCATGCCTACCTGTTCGTCCATGTATTTCTGTGAACAAAATACGGGTCCCAATTAAATGAATTGGATGAAATTTGCTACAGCTCATTTATTTGCGATTAAATTTTCGACAGTCCGCTTGGTCCAGATTTATTTTTAACTCTCATACGTAACTTTGTTCGATTTCATACAACACCAAGGACTCCTATTCTGATCGATTGACATGCAAGTGTATTTATGTTTTAGAATGATATGTGTTTGTTTCATATATGTATCACATATTTAATTTTCTCCGATTCCATGTAATTGGTCCTCCAAAGATGATGTATCTCTTCTATTGACAATATATTGTATATATGAGCATCTCTTGTAAGCACGTGCTATTCGCCTAGGCCGACGACATCGACATAAAAGATCCAGTAGACTCGGACCAACTGTGGAACTTGAAAACAACAGATTAAAGGTAGAGAACGATTTTATATACCTCTGTAAGGAAAGTAAGTAGTAAAGTCGGACGGGGCCGACTATATGATACCCTTCACCACTATGGGTATATTAAACAGGGCTATTATCATGAAATTGTATGAAAAAAATATGTGATATTTATCTAAATGTGAAATGACCTATATTTATCCATAAACATGTCATTGGTTTGTTACAATGGGACAAAAGTAAGTAAATGGATTCCAAACAAATATCAATAGGTCATTTACTTAAAATCGGACGAATATATATATATATATATATATCAAGGAATCTTGTCACGGATTAGGTTATACTAACCTCAGTACGGATTACTCCTATCAGCCATATAATGGTTCCTTGGTGCGTCAATTACGTAAAATCAATCTGTAATGTTAAGTAGCTATATCTAAATCTCAACGGATTTTCACGAAACTTGACACACATCATTCTGACTTAAATTCAGTACGCTGTGCAACATAAGAACTTTGTACGCTATGATAAATTTTGTGCAAATCGAAAGATATATGTGGACTTTGGTGCATCATTTACATGAAATCGGACGAAACTATATATGGGAGCTATATGTAAATCTTGACCGATTCACGAAACTTGGCAGACATCACTCTAGGCTCAATTCAGTACGTCATGCCAAATTTCGTGCAAATCGAAATATATATAGGGACGTTGGTGTACCATTTACACGAAATCGGACGAAACTATATATGGGAGCAATATATAAATCTGAACCGATTATCACGAAACTTAACACACACATTCTAGACTTAATTCAGTACACTATACAAAATTTCGTGCAGATCGAAAGATATATAGGGACTTTGGTGCACCATTTACATTAAATCGGACGAAACTGTATATGGGAGCTATATCTATATCTGGACCAATTTTCACGAAACTTGGCAGACATCACTCTAGGCCCAATTAAGTACGTTATGCCAAATTTCGTGAAAATCGAAAGATATATAGGGACATTGGTGCACCATTTACATGAAATCGGACGATACTATATATGGGAGCTATATCTAAATCTGAACCGATTTTTCCCAATTTCAATAGGGTTCGTCCTTAGGCCAAATAAATGAGCTGCGCCAAATTTCATCCAAATCGGATTATAAATGCGACCTGTACTTTGTTTACAATTTAACACCAACAGACGGACAGACGGACGGACGTACATGCATAAATCGACTCAGAAAGTGATTCTATGCATATTCTCAAAAGGAACTATGGGTCTATCTCGTTTCCTTTTGCCTGTTACAAACATATAAAGACATAATACCCTGTACCACAGGGTGGTGAAGGGTATAAACACGGAGAAGAATAGTGTTAACCAGCAGATGCTACTATGGTCTGATCAAGCAATTCAAGAACAAGGCCACCTCCCGCCACACCAAACTCACACTCTACAAGACGCTGTATGGATCTGTAGCATGGGTACTTACGCAAGCAGATGAGACAGCTTGCGAGAAAAATTTCCAGGAAATCTATTAGCAGATTTGACATGACAAATTTAATATACACTCCATCTTATGGATAATAATTTTCCAGGTACTCGCTACCAAATCCCTAATGTATATATTTTTATATTCCTAAAACACCAGTCACTAGGGGACTATAGCTCATGATATTTAGTTGGTGGAAGCATTTTTCTTGAATATAAAATTGGTACTATAATATATAAAAAACAATGAAAAATATAAAATGTCATCATATCACATCAAATGACCTTCAAAACACTGTGCCCTGAAATACTTGCCACACCCTATGCTCAAAGTGACTCTTTGCACTTTTACAAGTTTTGCACATTGAACAAAAATATTTTCACATTACAACGCAGCGACGACAGCACAACAGTAAGAAATTTCACTTAATGTTCACTTTTGTTTTGCACTTATTACGCTTCGTTGAACCGAAATTGCCAAGTCACATAGTTTAACACCCTGAGGTCACCACAATGCTAAGACAACAACAACCACATCGACTTGACGTGCCCTCTTCTATTCAAGGGGGAAGTGCAAATTCTTCATAACAATTCCTAAACATTGAAACGGCGAATATCATTGAGGGGGACGTAAAAAATCTTCGCTGAGTTATTTTTCTCTACAAAAACACCAGTGGGGAGGATAAGAAGTGCTGCTAGATGTCTTAGGGTCGTCTTTTATTTGACTGGTTGGTGTTTACTTACGACATGCATTTGCGAAAACATGCCAAAGATTCTTTGAAGAACAAAAAAAAAAACTCTGTATTTTCCTCTTTTGATTTTGCCATGGCTGTTGTTGTTCTTTTTCTTTCTTTTAGCAAACTTCTTGTTCTGAAAACGGAAGCATTGACTTTTCGCACATGTCACAGGACGTTTTACTTCTCATCTTCCGTTTGCTGCGAAGTAGCCTGGTAGTATGCTTGCAGCTTTATACGTGATATGTTTTTATTGTTGTTTGTGGTACTACTGGCCAAGGCTGGTATTTCCTGATTGACCCGCAACACAACAAACATATGGAGGGTTAAATCAACCACGAAGTGGTCAGACACAAACTTTGATGCTCTTCACGCTTAATTGGGTTCCATTCATTTCGTTGAGATTAGCTGTGATGATGCGAGTGTTTTTATTTCTATTTACTTGATAATGTCAATTATGGAGAAGTTCTTTAAGAAAACTTCGAACTTCGTGGAATTAACAAAATCACGTGTGTGTTTGGAAGAAATTGAATGTTTTGTCAACTAAAGGAGTGGTCGTTCTTAAAGCAGATTAAAGTTATATTGACCTGCAATTTTCTCAATCGCTTGTTTTGACATATTTTATAATATTTTAATAATTATCCATATGAACCCCAATATTTCAGAATAATATGGAGATGTGAATATATCGATACATCTTCTTTCTTAATCGGCCCATACATCTTTCGGAGAAATTTTCTCTCAAACGCTCCAAGAGCTGCCTCATCTGCTTGCCCAAGTACCTATGCTTCTGGCCCATACACCAGCACGAGTTTGGTCTGGCCAGAGGTGGCCATGGTTGCTTTTGAGAATATGCTTAGAATCACTTTCTGAGTCGATTTATGCATGTCCGTCTGTACGTCCGTCTGTCCGTCCATGTATTTTTGTTAACAAAGTACAGGTCGCATTTATGATCCGATTTGGATGAAATTTGGCACAGGTCACTTAATTGGCCCAAGGACGAACCCTATTGAAATTGGAGAAAATCGGTCCACGTTTAGGCATAGCTCCCATATAAGGGTACCCCCCTATTTTCGGTATTTTGAGGTTATTTAGCACGTTTTTTAACTGAATTCACTAAAATTTGGTACTTTGAGTTCTTATTGGGTAGCAAATCTCCCTACTAAAAATTATAAATATAGGTCAATTTTTTCGGATAGTCCCCATATAAGTGTACCCACAATTTTCGGTATTTAGGGGTTCTTGAGCTCGTTTTATAACTGAATTCTCTGAAATTTTGTACATTGGGTTCTTATTGGGTACCAAATTACTCCACTAAAAATTATAAATATAAGTCCAGTTCTTCTGGTAGTCCCCATATAACGGTACCCCCAAATTTTTGGTATTTTGGGGGTTCTGATCGTATTTTCGACCGAATTGACTGTAATTTAGTACGTCGAGTTCTTATTAGGTAGCAAATCTCTCCACTATAAATTATAAATATAGGTCAATTTTTTCGGGGAGCCCACATATAAGGGTACCCCCAATTTTCGGTATTTTGGGGTTCTTGAGCGCGTTTTTCAACCAAATTCTTTGTAATTTGGTTTTTTTATACCCTTCACCACCCTGTGGTACAGGGTATTATGTCTTTGTGCATATGTTTGTAACAGGCAAAAGGAATCAAGATAGACCCATGGTTCCTTTTGCGAATATGCATATAATCACTTTTTAAGTCGATTTATGCATGTCCGTCCGTCTGTCTGTCCATGTTAAATTGTAAACAGAGTATAGGTCGCATTTATTATCCGAATTGGATGAAATTTGGCATACGTCACTTATTTGGCCTAAGGACGAACCCTATTGAAATTGGGAAAAATCGGTTCAGATTTAGATATAGCTTCCATATATATTTTCGTCCGATTTAAGGTAAATGGTGCACCAAAGTCCCTATATATCTTTCGATTTGCACGAAATTTGGCACATCGTACTAAATTAAGCCTAGAATTATGTGTTAAGTTTCGTGAAAATCGGTTCAGATTTATATATAGCTCCCATATGTTCGTCCGATTTAAGGTAAATGGTGCACCAATGTCCCTAAATATCTTTCGATTTGCACGAAATTTGGCACAGCGTACTGAATTAAGCCTAGAATGATGTGTGCTAAGTTTCGTGAAAATCGGTTCAGATTTAGATATAACCATATATATTTTCGTCCGATTTAAGGAAAATGGTGTACCAAAGTCTCTGTATACATTTCGATTTCCACGAAATTTGGTACAGCGTACTGAATAAAGTCTAGAATGATGTGTATAGTCGGCCCCGTCCGACTTTACCACTTTCCTTACTGGTTTTCTGATGACCTTGTGCCAGTTGAAGTTATCCTGCATAGCGTATTAATTTTGCAGGAATGCAGAACGCAGACATGGCTTTAAACAACTCAGAAGGAATAGAGATGTCGAATGCAGAGTTGTTCGTGGGATTTGTTCGAATGCAGGATTTGACGCAGTGTGAAAATCTGGACAACGGTGGATTCGCCAAGTCTGAAGACGCATTGGTATGGCCCAATAAAGTCCTTGACTAACGGCTTCAGTCGTTTGCACAGTGCGCTAGATAGCAATGCGATGGGAAGGAGACTCATTCCTCTATAGTTGGCACATATCGTCTTGTCTCCTTTTTGTGTACGGGACACAGGATGCTGAGGTTCCAATCATTGGGCATGCATTCCTCTAGCCAAATTGTAATAATCAGCTTGCATCTGACCACCGGTCTTGAATTGTTCGGCTGGTAACCCATCGGCACCTACTGTTTTATTATTCTTCTGCCGATTGATTTCTATTCTGACCTCACCTTGGCTAGATGGTATACATTATATAACGCCATCTCTTATTGGTTCTGTGGCATTTTCTTCACCGTCACTATTTGATACATACTTTTCAAAATGCCCCTTCCAGATCCTCAACACGCTGTATGTATCTATCACCAGATTTCCTTCTTTATCTCTGCAAGTAGATGTGCCTGAATCAAAGACTTCGGTTTGGTGTTTTACTCGTTGGTAAAATTTCCGACTCCTGTACGAGCTCATTCTGACTCCTGTATATATAGATTTGCTCACACTTAAGTTTTTCTCGTTCTTTCTTCTTTTTTGCTGAAAATACGTTTCTCCTCTCGCCTTTTCTCTTGATAATTCTCCATTGCATTACGTGTTGCTGCGTTTTTTACAACAGTACCATTACGACACTCCTGATCGTACCACGAGTTTCTTGTAGGGAACAAGGCGGGCTTTCGTCAAACAGACAAGACAATCAACCTCATACCGTTGTTGGATGTTTCATCATGGAGGCTGAATTTTCCATTGGTGGGGCCAAAGATATTTTCCCTTCCGATTTTACATTAAAATCTACCAGAAGAATTTGAATGTCATGGCCAGGGCAGCGGTCATACGCTGTTTCTAGGCGCTCGTAAAAAAAGAATGATGTAGAAGAACTTCCGTCTGTTCGTCTGTCTGTTGTAATCACTCTAGCGTCTAAACGAATTGAGATTGTTCACTAAAATGTTCGAAGATGGGCTATATCGGTCCACGTTTAGGCACACCTCCCATATAAGGGTACCCCCAATTTTCGGTATTCGCTGAAATTTGTTACATTTGGTTCCTATTGGGTACCAAATATGTTCACTAAAAATTATAAGTATAGGCCCACTTTTTCTGGTAGCCGCATAGTGTGGTAGCCTTACTGAGGTACAGGGTATTATGTATTTGTACATATGTTTGTAACAGGCAAAAGGAAACGAGATAGACACATGGTTCCTTTTGAGAATATGCATAGAATCACTTTCTGAGTCGATTTAGGCATGTCCGCCCGTCCGTCTGTAGATGTTAAATTGTAAACAAATACAGGTCGCATTTTTTGATCCGATTTGGATGAAATTATGCACAAGTCACTTATTTGGCCCAAGGACGAACCCTATTGAAATTGGGAAAAATCGGTTCAGATTTAGATATAGCTCCCATATATATTTTCATCCGATTTAAGGTAAATGGGGCACCAAAGTCCCTATATATCATTCGATTTGCACGAAATTTAGCACAGCGTTTCGTGAAAATCGGTTCAGGTTTAGATATAGCTCCCATATATAGTTTCGCCCGATTTAATGTAAATGGTGCACCAAAGTACCTATATATGTTTCGATTTGCACAAAATTTGGCACAGCGTACTGAATAAAGTCTAAAATAATGTGTGCTAAGTTTCGTGAAAATAGGTCCAGATTTAGATATAGCTCCCATATATATTTTCGTCCGATTTAAGGTAAATGGAGCACCAAAGTCCCTATATATCTTTCGATTTGCACGAAATTTGGCATAGCGTAATGAATTAGGTCTAGAATGATGTGTGTTAAGTTTCCTGAAAATCGGTTTCCTGAAATGGGTCCAATCGGCACAAAATATTGCTCTGCGTACTGAAGTTACTATAACATTTGAAGCCACCCTATATCTGACCAAATGAAAAATTTAGTATAGGTGGCAGAATGACATGTTTATGGATACATTTTCATGTTAATGGTCCTTCAAAAATTCGACGTCTGTTAGGATTCATCTGTTGAATATGCCAAAGTGGTGAAGGGTATCATATAGTCGGCCCGACTTTTCTTCCTTTCTTACTGGTTTATTTTTCAGTATTTTGGTTTTGATTGCATTTTTCGACCGAATTGGCAGTAATTTTATACTTTGAGTTATTATTGGGTGGCAAATCTCTCCACTAAAACTTAGGTCCATTTAGGTCCATTTCTTTCTGGTAGGCCCATTTTTTCTGAGCACGTTTTCGCTAATTCCTACACTATGTAATCAATATTGGTCCCTCTTTAGGAATAGCATCATGTAACTTTGCACTCAAAATTCAAGTAGTTTGAGGATCGCGTTATTGGTAACAGTCCACGTTTTTAAGTTGTCAGATTTTAGGAAAAGATCCCCATGAAAAATTGCTGAAATTTTTATTTGGTGTACAGAATGATTTACATAAATCGGTTTGTAGAATTACCGATATAGACCCACTTTTTAATATGTTCCCTATTTTTCATTACAAGTATCTGTCAGTATACCTATGGTGGAGGGTATCAAAAGTTCGACCCGGCCGAACTTAACACTTTTTCGCTGGTTTATAGTTATTATGGGTGAACTCGCAGCACATATCAGTTCACTATTTTAAAGGTTAATACAAAAAATACTCGGATATTGAAATTCTATTGTCAGCATCTTCTTAAAGTACAAATTAATCCAACTTTTTCCTAAAGTAAATTCATTAACAAATCCATGTACACAAAATGCATTTATAATACATATTTATTAAATATGAAAATTATACAAATTATACTCTGGGGGATAAACACAAAGCAGTGGTTGGCAGAAATACATACACACTAACATTTAATTCACTTTTCATCCAAATGACAAACACTCGGATATGTTGTTTCGTGGTGGATGTGGCAAATGTTTTGCGAATTTATAAAATGTCTTTACGTGCAAATTACCTCGAACAGGTCCCGCTTTTCATCAACATGGCCACATAATGATGTTGACTTGTACGTGATGTCGAATGGCATTAAAAACCAGATGTCAAAATAAAAAAAAAACATTCGACAGAATTATATGACACTTAGAAACAATATCTGTTTTGACATAAGGTGAAAACTTTCATGGTGAATTAAAACCAGAGGCGTATCTTTAGTCGAAAAATGCCAGGATATGAATATAATTATGTAGATTTTATATTTCTTAAAGAAGGCCAGTAAATAATCTTTAAAAAAATGGTCTTCTCAAAGAAGACCAGTAGGTATTCTCATAGAAGACCAGAAGGTCTTCCCAAAGAAGGTCAGAAGACGAGTGGTGCCTTATATATTTTCATATTCTCATAAAGAATACCATAAAATCCTCTCATAGAGAAGACCAATAAGACTTCTCATAAAGAAGACCATTTGGCCTTCTTATATAAACTTCTTATTGAATTATTAAATTGTCTCTTTAACTTCTTTTAATTTCGGTTATCCCCAAATTCCTTTCATTCTTCTAAAACCAAGTACGCCCCTGGAACAATATTCCACATCAGCCACCAACAACGTTTGTCACATTAACATTTATGCGTGTCATAAACACGATTTTTATTATTTTTATGATGATTTCGACATTTTGCCATTCCTGCAAAGAATATTAAATTCATATTTTCGCACGGAATTAAAGAAATTGAATGTTTCGTTTGTTCCATCAAATGATAAAACAGAAACTGCGGAGGTAGAGTTTGGAGCAAGAGCAATACAAATATCCATTGAAATCCATGCTAAATAAATATTTTGCAATACTTAGATTGTTAAGACATTGTAAACATTTGAAGAGAGGTTACTACAGCAGAAACACACATACACACAATCCTACAACCCACCCATTCATTCGTTTGTATCACTTCACACCCCCCGATTATAAAGGATTTTCTGCTTTTCACAATATGCAAAAAAAATTCCAGATGCCAAAGATAAGGATGATTTTCTGCTTTATTTGTTAACGAGAAAGGCAACATGGCAATGTTGAATAGTAAAATCAATTTAGAAAATGTAAAGTTATGTCCACAATATAACTAAGGCCAAGAGGCTGGGGAGTTTGTTTACTTTTATATTTTCCTTTAATCATGCAATTCTTGGTTGGTACTTCAAAGGCAAGTGCACTTCGTTCTCTCTCTTTTTCATTTTCTGCGCGGTTCCTTAAAGCACTTTCTATTTTAAACAATGAATAGGAAACTAATAATATTTATAAAGACGATGTTCTAACATATGAAATTGGAAAGCAAAATTTACAAAGTATCTGTCAGAGATATTTGAAATAAGTTAACATATATTATAACATAGAGCCTCATTTTGTATCCATTTCATTGAATCAGGAACTATTGATTTAGTACATCTCGGTCAAAATTTTCCGAACCCATGAGAAAACTGAACAATCCAGAGGGACCTTGAACCAAGTTTCCTGAATTCACAATGATACACAATGGATACCCTCCACCATAGATATACTGATAGACACATGCAATGAAAATATAGAGAACATACCAAAAAGTGGCCATATACCGATAATTCTACAAACCGATTTATGTAAACCATTATGTACACCAAATACAAACTTCAACATTTCTTAATGGGGATTTTTCCTAAAATCTGTAAGATGCAAAAAGTGGACTGATGGTAGAGCATGGTAGAATATAAAATCCTCAAACTACTGTAATTTAGATTACAAAGGGTTTGCCTAAAGGGTGAGCAATATTGACTACATTGTGTAGGAAATAGTGAATATTTGGGGATATCATTATATGAGGCATAGCCCTCAATTGAATATTCCCCGTAACGACTACCCAACCGCAACACATGAAACAAATCAGATAACTATTTTAATATAAAAAACGGGGTTATATGGGGACTACCCCTAAAAAGGGGTGAATATTAATAATTTTTGGTGGGGAGATTTGTTACAATATACGACTACAAAATACCACATTTCAGCGAATTCGGTTAAAAAGCCGCGCTCAAGAACCTCAAAATATCGAAAATTGCGGGTACTTTATATGGGGGCTAGCCGAAAAAATTGACCTATATTTATAATTTGTTGAGGAGAGATTTGCTACACAACAAGAACTCAAATTACTAAATTACAGCCAATTCGGTGAAATATTCCGGCCAAACCCCTAAAAAACTGGAAATTGGGAGGAACCCTTATATGGGGGCTACCAGAAAAAATGGACCTATATTTATAATTTTTAGTTGGGACATTTGGTACCCCATAAGAACCCAATGTAGCAAATTTCAGCACATTCGGTTAAAAACCTCGCTCAAGAACCCTAAAATACCGAAAATTGGGGGGTACCCTTATATGGGGGCTACCCGAAAAAATTGACCTATATTTATAATTTTTAGTATAGAGATTTTCTACCCAATAAGAACTCAAAGTACCGAATTTCAGCGAATTCGGTCGAAAAATGCGATCAAACCCCCTCAAAATACCGCAAAATTAGGGGTACCCTTATATGGGGGCTATCCCAAAATATGGATCTATATTTATAATTTTTTGTGGAGACATTTAGTACCCAATACGAACCCAATATAGCAAATTTAAGCGAATTCGGTTGAAAAACGGGCTCATGAACCCCAAAATACCGAAAATTGGGGGTACCCTTATATGAGAGCTATGCCTAAACGTGGACCGATATATCCCATCTTCGAACTTGACCTGCCTACAGGCAAAATACGACTCTGTGTAAAATTTTGGCGATCTATCTAAACTCCTTTGGACTCTAGAGTGATTACAACAGACGGACAGACGGACATGCTTAGAGCGTCTTAGAATTTTACGCTGATCAGGAATATATGTACTTTATAGGGTCGGAAATGATTATTTCGATGAGTTACAAACGGAAAAACAAAATTAATATACCCTCCATACTATGGTGGAGGGTATAAAAAGGGGGTAATATGGGGACTACCCCAAAAAGCACCCCATATTAATAATTTTTTGTAGGGAAATTTGTTACCATATACGACTACAAAATACCAAATTTCAGGGAATTCGGTTGAAAAACGTGCTCAAGAACCTCAAAATAGCGAAAATTGGGGGTTCCCTTATATGGGGGCTACCGGAAAAAGTGGACCTATATTTATAATTTTTAGTGGGGAAATTTGGTACCCAATAAGAACCCAATGTACCAAATTTCAGCGAATTTGGTTGAAAACCGTGCTCAAGAACCCTAAAATACCGAAAATTGCGGGGTACCCTTATATGGGGGCTACCCAAAAAAAATTGACCTATATTTATAATTTTTAGTATAGAGATTTGCTACCCAATAAGAACTCAAAGTGCCGAATTTCAGCGAATTCGGTCGAAAAATGCGATCAAACCCCCCAAAATACCTCAAAATTGAGGACCCATATTTATAATTTTCAGTTGACAGATTTGCTACACAATAAGAACTCAATATACCAAATTTGATCAAATTCAGTTGAAAAACGCGCTCAAGAACATCAAAATACCGAAAATTGGGGGTACCCTTATACGGGAGCTATGCCTAAACGTGGACCGATAAAGCCCATCTTCGAACTTGACCTGCCTGCAGACAAAAGACGATTCTATGCAAAATTTTGGCGATCTATCTCAATTCGTTTAGACGCTAGAGTGATTACAACAGACAGACGGACAGACAGACAGGCAGACGGACATGCTTAGATCGTCATAGAATTTTACGCCGATCAAGAATATATATACTTTATAGGGTCGGAAATGATTATTTCGATGCGTTACAAACGAAAAAACAAAACTAATATACCCTCCATACTATGGTGGAGGGTATAAAAAGGATACAAAATGCCTGTGGATGTAGCCTATGAATTTGCCCCTACGCTGAGCTACATTCTAATTATGTTATATCCAATCAAGATATGGTTGTATTTTTATACCTACACAACTATGTTGTCGGGATATTATATCTTTGTGCAGCCCCAAAACTTTGTAACGCCGCGAAATATTGATCATAGACCCACCTTTAAGTATACCGATCGTCATATCCCGACTAGCTGAGTCGATCTAGACATATGTGTCCGTCCGTCCATTATAATTTGTGTGAAAAATTACAAAATTTGTATTCTATAGCGTATTTATTTACCCTGAAAGACATAGACCCGAGAAGTTGATAGTATATTCAAGGGGAGTGGTTGACCTTTAAATTAATACCAATTATAATTATATATATAAGAACTCGGATGTGGGGGTTACACTTAAATATATACAGGCGCTTATGTATTCATATATTATTTAGAAACCAATTACCACAAATATAGCGCTGATCGCTCTGAAATTTTCCATAAGGATCCAGGTATGGTCAAGGACAATGCCTATAATTTTCGATGATTATGAGATAATAATATTGGGATGAAGTGGACCGAAAAAAAGATTATAGAACCACAGAAAGTCGGCCCCGTCCGACTATACTGCTCCTCTCACTGGTTTCAATTTGTTGTATGTGAGAATCCTCATCATAACTTATAAACCACAAATATAGCGCTGATCGCTCTGAAAATTTGAATTTGGATAAACGAATGGAACTGGAATTCTTAAATTTAAAAATAACGTTACCGTCGAATGGTAGGATTAGGATATATACGTCGTTTTGGAAATTGTTGATTTGTTGGTACGAAATGTAGTAAATCGTACTACAATTGGTAAAATATGGATTTGGCTGAATCGATAGATCTGGAATCCTGAAATTTGAAAGTAAGATTACTGTTTGAGTGCAAAATTGAAGTATGATTTTAGTTTAGGAAATTCATATTTATGGGTACTAAATTTGAATCTTTGGAAAACCTATAGAGTTGGAATCCAGAAATTTTATGTTAGAATCACTGTGGGGGGTAGAGTTGGGGTAAGTATGAAGTTTTGGAAATTCCAGCTAATGTGTAAAATAGCTGTAAATAGTACAAAATTTGGTACAATTAGAATTTTAGGTGAACCGGTACTGCTGTAATCCTGAAATTTGGAGTTATGATTGGGTTAGGTCGAAAGTTTTGGAAATTCGTACCAATTGGATTTGGGTGAATCGATAGAGCTGAAATTTTGAAATTTGAAGTTAGGATGGGGGCATGTAGGAAGTTTTGGAAATTTGTATTAATGTGCAACAAATGATACCAACTTTGGATTTGGGTGAACCAATACAGCTGGAATGTAGAAATTTGGAATTAGGATCACTGTTGGAGTGTAGAATTGGGCTATGTACGAAGTTTTTGAAATTCGTACTAATGTGTACTAAATTTGGTACAATTTGGATTTGAGTAGGGCTGAATGCTGAAAATGGGAAATAAGATCTCCATTGGTTTATGATATAGGTAGTTTTGAAAATTCGTACTCATGTGTACTAAATTTGCTACAATTTAAAATTTAGGTTAACCGATAGAGCTGGAATAATGAAGTTGCTCTTAGGATAATTGTTGGAGTTAAAGGTAGGAAGTTTGGGAAATTCGTTCTATGGTACCAAATTTGGATCATAGAGGTGGAATCTTTAAATTTGCAATTAAGATTACTCTTAGTGTGTAGGGTTTAGGATGTAGGAAGTTTTGGAAATGCATACTAATATGTTCTAAATGGTACTAAATTTGGTACAATTACATTTGGGTGAGGCGATGGTACTGGAATCCTTAAATTGGGAAATATGACTTCTATTGGATTTATATTAATGTGTACTAAATGTTGTACAATTTGTACAATTTATATAGTATAAATCATGGAACTTGGAATTAGTTTTGGAAATAAGTACTACAAGAGTACGAAAGGTGACATAAGATACTAACATTGCTGCGGTCAGAATTGGTGTGTAGTATTGAAATATGGATTTTGGATATATGGATTTGGAACTAAATGTTATTAAAACTTTAATTACGGTCAATATTGGTGTGAAGGTTTTTTACCTGTTGTAACATCTGTGTACTTGTGGATATCGTCGTTATAACCGACAGGTCGATAAAAACGAACTGTCTATCAGTCCATATGTAGATGACAAACTTATTATCCAGATCATTGTTTTTTAATTATTTATTATTATTATTTGAATTGGTATCGTTTGCCTAGTTTTGTTTATCTTTGTTGTATTAGTTCGGCTGTAGGCTTTTTAAAAGTAAAAATCGTTTCTAATTTTGATTTTTAATGTTTATTGTTTCCAATATTTCGATTGGATTCTCCAATCATCCTCAGGGAACTACAATTACATATATTTTAACAGATTTTGAAACAATAACAATATGTAAATAAACTTACTTGAAGAAAGTTATGTTGTCTTTAAGTCAACGTTCTTACTTCAACTAAAGTCTACAAATACAAATCTGGTAGACTTTAGTTGAAGTAAGAACGTTGACTTAAAGACAACATAACTTTCTTCAAGTAAGTTTATTTACATATTGTTATTGTTTCAAAATCTTTTAAACTATATGTAATTGTAGTTCCCTGAGGATGATTGGAGAATCCAATCGAAATATTGGAAACAATAAACATTAAAAATCAAAATTAGAAACGATTTTTACTTTTAAAAAGCCTACAGCCGAACTAATACAACAAAGATATTATTATTATTTTTTTTTTAACCATTGAATAAGGCTTGTGAAAATCGGTTCAGATGGGAGCTATGCCTAAATCGGAACCGATATTATTCGACTGAGTTCCTGATAGTGCATCGTTTGTTTGTTCGATTAAGACGAAATATTGTACAGCGTACCATATTGGACAGGGAATGAAATGTACAAGGTTTTGTTGAAAAAGAGGGTATATCAGCAAATGAGCTATATGTAATGTCGGTCGGTTTCGATGTTTACAACAGCTGTTACCATATTGTAGGATATTTTACACATACTACAAGAACTGTTGAGAACCTTAGGAGCACCTCTTTTATATAACGTATGTGAGGTGGGCTATCACGTCCGAATTACTACATGAATATTGAGAGCTCTATAATGAGTGCCAAGGTTTTGAGAGTGGAATGACTGATTTTCATATACGAGGGCAGTTCGGAAAGTTCTTAGCCTAGCTCAAAAAGCGCGGTATAAACAGAAAAAAGTTAAGTATTTTGGAAACTTACATCACTGTTATGGATACATGTTTCATTTTGTTTTGATATGGCAACTCATTCATATAGAAACAGGTGTTCATAACAGAGATGGAATTTCCCAAAACACGTAACTTTTTTCTGTTTAAACCGCGCTTTTTTGCTAGGCTAAGAACTTTCCGAACTTCCCACAGAGTGGAATATATAAATATAAGTACCAACATCTATCGAATAAGATCGATATAAAAAATACAATTTGTCAATACTTTTCATCAACACTAGTAAAAATATGCGGGTTATTTTCCTTCTGCGAAACAAGTAAGAAAAAATCTACAGATGGAGGTTGTAGATTTTTTCTTACTTGTTTCGCCTTAAATACAATATTTTCCTTCGTGACAAGATTCACACGCAAACAAGAAACAATTAAAATACTCACCACAAACAGGACATGATAAAAAAAGTTTAAGGATCAACATCTTTGACCTCGATTTCGAGGGGGGAGAAAACTAACACCATATTGCAACAACAGACAAATTACATCATTAAATCATTATAATTGTTGGACAAAGAACGTTTTAAATAAAATGAAAAAAAAAACAATAATAATACAATATAAGTGGCATGGAATATCAGGCACCACATTTCCACCAGGCATAACCCAACAAATTTGACCACAAACAAGACAAGACCCACTGCCTCAAACAGTGGAAAAGCATTGTCAGCAGAAGAGGCCGCCTTGGTCTTCACAATTTAAATCAACCAAATGAATTGTAAATTAAGTGTCGTGTCATGTTACACCAACAACAACAAAAACAAAACATTACAATAACTTTGTGGCAACAAATCCCGTTCATTAGTTATGAGAGAAAATTTCCACCAAAAAAGCATTGGATTTTCATATTTTCCACAGAATCACCCTCTAAATTGTTTTTATTTTTTTCCGGAAATCATTTCGCAAAAGAGCGGCAAAATCTCATCATTTTGGGTTTATTTTTTTTTTCTTAAATTGTAACACTTGCGGTTGATGTGGATTGAATGGCCGTAGTTTGCTGTGGGGATGGGGTGGGATGTTGTGTTTTTGTGGCACCACATGTCAACTGTAATTAGTCGCGAAAAGCCTTAAACTGTTTGTGGTGCCTTGTAAAAGCTAATTCTTTTATTTCCAAGCATCTTCCTTCTTCATCTTATCCTTGGTCCTTGTGCACTTGTCATATGATTAATGTTATTTAAAGAAGAACGACCACATCGCGGCATCTTTCATTACAAATTGGCCGGGGGCAATATCTTCTTGTTGTTCTAAATTTTGTGTACGGCGGAATTATGCTGATGTCGTGAAAAGGGGTGGTGGCAGATGTAATTTAGCTTGGCGCATAAATATCTGGCAATCAGCTTAAATCTCCTTAATTTTCTCTAAATGGTTTAAAATGTCGGTTATTTTTTCTTCGGCTTCTTTTCCAATGTTGTTTGAATTTTTTCTTCCGCTTTATTTGTTTGGGCGAAGAATTTTTGAAGATTTTTTGTTATTATTTTTATAAGACCTTTTTTGTCCTGACTAAAAGTGTCTTAAGTATTAATTATGATGGACAATTATGATTGTTGTTTTAAAGAAAAAAGCCCCTATTTATGATTGACAAATATGAGGTTTATAATTAGGATTTAAAGTATATTTCTGTAATTTTTAATGCAAATAATACGAATTAAAAAGGGGAAATGTTGGAGATGATCAGGTGCTGTTATAATTGATATAATTAATGTTTCAATTGTGCTAATCAATAAAAACCCAGTAAGGAAAGCAGTAAAGTCGGACTGGGCCGACTATATGATACCCTTCACCACTTTGGGTATATTGTACATATGTATCCCCCCCGAGAAACATACGCAATCGATTTTTCCGAAACGTAACACATATCATTCTAGACTCAATTCAGTACGCTATGCCAAATTTCGTGCAAATCGAAAGATATATAGGGACTGACCCGATTTTCACGAAACTTAGCACACATCATTCTAGACTCAATTCAGTACGCTACGCCAAATTTCATGCAAATCGAAAGATATAGAGGGACTTTGGTGCCCCATTTACCTTAAATCCGACGAAAATATATATGGGAGCTATATCTAAATCTGAACCGATTTTTCCCAATTTCAATAGGGTTCGTCCTTGGGCCAAATAAGTGATTTGTGCCAAATTTCATCCAAATCGCCATTTTTTTTTTTTTTGTTTTGATATCGGTTAAGATTAAGGTACAGTTTCCATATATATTTTCGTTCGATTTTCAGTAAATGGTATGGGTGGAGACATTTGGTAACCAATAAGAACCCATTGTACCAAATTTCAGCCAATTCGCTTGAATAGCACACTCAGGAACCCAGAAAGTCGAAAATTGGGGTACCCCCAATCTCGTTCATCTTCGAACCTGCAGACAAAAGACAACTCTATATTTTGGCCCGATCTATCCAATTTTTTGTCACTTGATTTCTAGGCAAATAATAAGCATTTGTATAAAATTTCATTCACCTACGATAACTCCGTCTAATTTTCGCCCATGTTTATATAGACTCGCGACATGGTACGACGTCTGCATAACCGGCGTTCAAATCTCTCATCGTTTGTAAAATCGATTTAAAATTGTATTCAGATCAAGAATTTGTATACTAAGGGAGTGATAAAATTAACAAGTGAAAAAAAACGTTAAGTTCGGCCCTGCCGAACTTTGGATACCCTCCAACATAGGTATATTAACAAGTACATGAAATGAAAATATAGGGAACATACAAAAAAGTGGACCTATTCCGACATTTTTACAAACCGATTTGCGTAGAGCATAATGTACACCAAATACAAATTTCAGCAATTTTTAATGAAGATTTTTCTTTAAAACACAAAAAAGTGGACCGATATTGGCGACGCATGGTAGGGTGGGCACAGTTATATGAAGCCATCACCAACGTACCCAGGTTTTATTTCGGGGGGAAGCTGCTGGTTCAATATGAAAATTGTCATTGCAGAAAAATTTGTATGAGTACGCCCCTTGAGACTATACCTAAAGTGGGACCAATTACATCGTGTAGGAATTATAGAACATTTGTAGTTATCATTATATGAGATGCTAGGCCTAATTGTGGACTGATATGACTCAATTTCGATACTAACATTTTTGCATCGCATAAACTTCTTCAAAATGCCGAAATCGGTAGGGCTAAACCTAACTGCGGGTCGATATAGTTCATTGTAGAACCTTACGTTCTAGTTTCTTATCTCGAGATCATCAACAAGTACATTGATTACAAAAACTAAACCCAAATGACAGCCAATTCGATCGGCAATTGTAGTACAAAATGAAACCAGTAAGGAAAGTAGTAAAGTCGGACGGGGCCGACTATATGATACCCTTCACCACTTTGGGTATATTCAACAGATGTGATCCTAACAGACGTCGCATTTTCGAAGGACCATTAACATGAAATTAAACATGTATATACTAAATTTTGGTCAGATATAGAGTTGCTTCTTACAATGGGACAAAAGTATGAAAATAAATTTAAAGCAAAATATCGAAATCTAAACAGATTTCATCGAAACTTGCCACATTTTGAGTTCTTCATTTACCTATAAATCCAAATTTCGTGTAAATGGACTTTGGTGCACTATTTACACAAAAACTGACAAAAATATACATGGGAGCTATATCTAAATCTGAACCGAATTTCACGAAATTAAAAACAAATCGGTCTAGACTTAATTCAGAACGCAATGCCAAATTTCGTGCAAATCGAAGGATATATCAAGTCTTTGGTGCACCATGTACATAAAATCGGACGAAAATATACATGGGAGCTATATCTAAATCTCAACCGATTTTCACGAAATTTAACACATATCGTTCTAGACTTAATTCAGTACGCTGTGCCAAATTTCCTGCAAATCGAAGGATATATAGGGACTTTGGTGCACCACTTTTACTAAAATCGGACAAAAATATATATGGGTCCTATATCTAAATCTTAACAGATTTTCACTAAATTTAACACACATCGCTCTAGGCTTAATTTATTATGCTATGCCAAATTTTGGAAATCGAAGGATATTTCTGGACTTTGGTGCACCATGTACATAAAATCGGACGAAAATATATATGGGAGCTATATCTAAATATGAGCCGATTTTCACGAAACTTAGCACACATCATTCTAGACTTAATTCCGTACGCTATGCAAAAGTTCGTGCAAATCGAATGAATTGCACGGTCTAAAGTCCGTAAATCGGACCAAAATATATATGGGAGCTATATCTAAATCTGAACCGATTTCAATAGGGTTCGTTCTTGGGCTAAATAAATGAGCTGTACCAAATTTCAGCCAAATCGGATTATAAATGCGACCTGTACTTTGTTTACAATTTAACATCAACAGACGGACGGGCGGACATGCATAAATCGACTCAGAAATTGATTCCATGCATATTCTCAAAAGGAACCATGGGTCTATCTCGATTCCTTTTGCTTGTTACAAACATATGCACAAAGACATAATACCCTGTACCACAGTGTGGTGAAGGATATAAAAAATCGCTGTTACAAACATAAATTTATCTCTCTGAGCAGTATTTTTTCCAATAAAAATGTTGGCAATTCTGACTATGTGATGGGGAAGTAATTGTCAATGGGAGGTTCTATTCCTGATTAGTGATCTGAATTTAATACTTTTATTTTATTATGATTATTCGGAGATTTTTGCCACTCCATTCAGTTTTTCTAATCATTATATTCTTAATTGTAAGATTTCTCCAATTTCACTTTATTATACTACTCATGAATTCTTTTTTATAATTTTACGATGAAATGTTTGTCTAAACTTTAATTCCATTTGTATTTAATTTTCTCTGTGTACTGAATTTATTATGAACTATTTTCCCCGAAAATATAAATTATATATCTTTCAAATTTAAAAATTACTTCGAAACACTCACTTTTCTTGTGAACTAAAAATTTAGTGAAGGTAAATTAGTGCTTGATCTTCTTTAAGATTAAAGCACAGCTACAAATTACAGTAACTCATCATCAACACCTTAAAGTCGAAGAGAAAAAATCAATATTTTCAGTGAATACTAAAATTTGCTTGCCTAAGCATAGATACACACAAAATGAGGTAGGTGCACATACACATTCAACTCAACTTCTAACTGCCGTTGGGCAGACATAGATTTAGTCCGAACCGAAAAAAAACACTCATCCTCACTTTCGCATAAAGAAGGAAGAAAAAAATACTGTGAATAAAAAATTTCTTCCATAAAACCTAGCGCCATTTTGTTTTAAAGTACACAGACATTGACAGACGGACAAGAAGCTATACATTATGTATTCACTCACATACATTTATATAAATGCCAAGAAGAAAAATTGTTTTATTTATTTACTTTGGCCAAATCGTATGTATTTCAAACGAAGAATCCGATGAAGAAGAAATAACAAATTTAAATAAAAAATCCCATTGAAGAATATCCTCCTCTGTGTGGTGGGTTGTCCCCCGACCTAAACTGTGTTTTGTAAGGCAACAAAATCAAAGGACAAAACCAGTAAATATCCTGTTTGTATAGAATGTTCAAATACCATCATACCACACGACGACGACAACAACGACTACTACTAGTAGCAGCAGCAGCTGCCAATGTAAGTATCCAACCTCATATACAGAGACCCAAAGCGTTGTGGCTGACTTCCTTCAATTTTTATTGGCTAAAACTTAAAAGTTTGCATGACAATGACCCAACTTGGATGCTTGGCTAAAGGGACACAATTGGTTTGTGTCACACTCTCTCATACCACCATGCGGGGGGTCTGCCACAGTGAGTGTGTATTGTCCCTAGAATAATGCACAGACCAAAAAGCACACACACATACAATAACACACAATATGTCCTTGCTGTTTCGTTGTCGTTGGCATTATTACTGCTGCGCACACGAAATGTAGGAGTGTCACCGCATATATTTTTTATAGAATTTGTCTTCTTCCTTCTCCGCCTTCTACTGCTACTCACACACACATATATATTGTGTATTGGTATTTGTATAATGCCACATCAACACACACACACAGTCATACATTTGCTCGGCGACAGCAAGAGACACTCTGTGTTTATTCGGTTTATACAGGAGTCACATTGGTGTCCCAGCACCTTTGTAATCACAGAAAGGGGGTTTGTTTTTGGGGGGTTTATTCACCATAGCAGCGGCAGCGGCTACAGCAACAACAATAACAAATTCCATTAAGAGACATGTAAGTGAGAACCCCCCAACCTCCCCAGCCAATATAAAATTTATTAGAAATCTGTTGGAAACATTCCCCTGGGAACTTTTACACAGTGAGCGGAAGAAGAAAAAGAGAGCGAGAGCGAAATTAAAACTGTGATAGACTTACTTACTCTTACTTTTTATATGGGCTCTCTTATATTTATAATTTTCTATTTCCGGAGCATGTGCAGTTTTGAGTTTTTATAAAAGAGAAGATATGGTAAATATTTTGCACTTTTTTGTAGTTTCGAAAATTCTGTAAAAGAAATTTTATTGAGACTTCAAAGAAAACAAAGTGTATTTAAGGATGGATATTTTCTTAAATAAAACATTAAATATTGTAAACAGATTTGTTGTAAAAAAATATATATGCAATTTAGAATCTCATATAGAATTGAATGGAATTTAGTTTGAAAACAAGTAAACATTTACTTTACCATATGGGAGCTATGTCAAAATTACGATTGAAAATGCAGCTATATTCGTTCACATGCCGAAACCGAAAACATGGAATATTCCTCCTGTGTCACCTTGTAATTAAGTCCCGGTTCAGATATATAAGAACTTAAGTAAACATTAAATTTGACCACTTTCAACACTTTCAAAATAAATTAATATCAAGACGACAATTAAATGGATACGTAACACACTCAATAGGAGAAGTGATGAAATTTATTTGGTATGAAATTCTTAACACACCACAGGAAGAATTGACACCCCTTGAGAATCTGAAATCGAACATTCCAACATCTGCTAAATACCAAATATTGGTATTGGGCTAATATTGGCTTTTTTTAAGATTTCTTGTTCAATAACATATCGAGCCATATTCGCCAAAAAGAACGTAACCCTCAAATTTGAAATTTTACAATAGAAGGTTTATTTTAATAAATTCAGATTTAATAAAGCTATTATTTTGAAATTTAGAATTATAGTTTAAAACAAAACTATAGTTCTAAATTTCAAAATAAAAGCTGAAGAGTGAAAATCAATATTTTGAGTAGTTCCACTCCAAATTGACAAAATTTAAACCGAGTTTAAACAAAACCCATATGTTATAATTCAAACCCCAGCTGAGAGTTTTCTTCTACCATCATATGCTTTCCGATTTTGACGGTCCCGACTGGTTCGAGATTTTCAAACTGAAAAATGTATCACAGTAATATGAGCAAAATTTTGTGGGAGATGTAACAAAAAGAAATGGCCCGATATTTGACATCATCGAACCTGATTTAAGGGGACCCCACCCAATTCTCGGGGTCAAATTTTTTTTTATTTAATTCGAATCTACACTAATTCAAGAATGTCCCTACAAAATTTTAAGTAAAAATCTCATGAACTCTTGAAAATATAGCCGATTTACTGTGTCAGCATCAAGTGACGGCTAAAGGACTTCTCAAACTTTAAACAAATAACCCAATCGATTCCAAATTTTTACACGTTTCTCTGTGAGTGTATAGCTATCGTATGAACTAGGATAAAGCCAATCGGTGGAGATCTTCCTTATTTTTTAACTTGGTTTTTGGTAAAAAATCGGCGATTTTCCAAAAATATTTTTTCAAAGTTCCGCCATTTTGTTAATTTTAGAGCGAAGTCAATAATCCTAGTTCATACGAGAGCCAGACATGTACTCTTTCTAACACCGTTGGAATTTTATTTTATATATATTTTAAATTATATATATATATATATATATATGCAATGTTACATACCTTAACAAGCATTGGTATTGATTTACCAGCCCATTGAAAATCTTGAAAAATTAAAATCGAGAATGGGTGGGGTGGGGAGGTGCCAGAAGGAGTGGACCATTATGCTAAATATTCGAACTTTATTTAAGTTTCAAAAAAATATTACGATGTGCAAAATTTGGATGAAATCAATTTCTCCAGAGAGATTAAAGTGCTGTCATAGCTCTAAAGAACAGGTCGCATTTATGGTCCGATTTGGATTACATTTGGAACAGCTCACTTATTTGGTGAAAATTGGAAAAAAATCGGTTCAGATTTAGATATAGCTCCCATATATTTTTTCGTCTGATGTATTATAAATTGTGCACCAAAGTTTAATTGAGTTTAGAATGATGTGTGCTACGGATCGAGAAAATCGTTTAAGATTTAAATATAGCTTCCATATTTTATGTAAATGGCGTATCAAAGTTCTTATATATTTTTCGATTTGCGCCAAATTTGGTATGGCGCACTATGTTAAGTCTGGATGAGATGTGTTTTAAGTTTCGTGAAAATCGGTTTAAATTTAGATATAGCCTATATATGTGTTCGACCGATTTTACGTTTTCTCAGGTATTTTCCTTTCATAACATGAGCTTTCTCCTAGATGCCCCCATTAATTTTAGATGTTTTGATTGCCATCTTTATGGTGGAGGGTATAAATAGTTCGGTTGGGCCGAACATAACATCGTTTTTACTTGTTTTGTATATTTTTGTCCGATTTCATATAAATAGTGCACCATTAAACTACAAATTTTCCGATATCAATGAAATTTTGTACTGGGTGGATTTGTGTTCCTGCAATGCAGTTCATTAGATTTCATTTAATACACATGTTCGATTAATATGAAATTTTTCACAGCTTTCCGAAATAAATCTGGAATGAAGTGTGTTCAAATTATTTTAAATCGATTTATATTTAAATAGATGTAGATTCAGATTTACATATAGATTTTATACATAATTTTGTTCGATTTCATACAAATGGTACACCAGAGATTGATATGGAATTTTGCATAGATTTCATAACATATGCAGTGATTGATTAAAATAGTTTCATGTATATATATAGAACACATCGTTAATTCTGTCCGATTTCATGTCAGACTCTATCGTACATATCAACCACAATTATTTGAGAAAGATGTATGCTGAACGTAGTTTATATCGGTATATCTCATTGTACCTTACAATACGAATCTAAGAAGCATCTCTTATATACACCCGAAGAGGTGAAGGGTATACACCTATGATTGAAGGAGCAATTTCCATAGGCTCATATTCAATTGTATTAATCGATATGATGAGATTTAGAGAGAGTCCGTCTACCTCGACGTGCCATTTTCGTGACTTAGGATCTCGGTAATGGATAATTCTAGCAAGTTTGAAGGTTTTTGTAAACGAAATAACAAAGAGTATTGATAACATTTTCTTTAAAGTTTACCAAAAATGACAAATATATGAAACATGTATTGGGACCTTTAAAAGAAACAAAAAAATATATATATGAATGCCTCCACCAGGTTTGCAGCCATCTGTTCGAATATCTCGTACGATAAGCGAAAGTCTCATGTGACACACGTAATCCAAATATATGTATGTAACCTATAAATTACCATTTAAAATTTCATTAACATCGATATTCACATTGTGCATGCATAACCCTGTGAAGTTTACAGTTCATAAAAAATGCCCAATTTAATAACCAGCCAAAAAACAACAACATGAGTAGTTGTGAAAGGAAAAAATGAACAACCACCCAATTTATGGCATAAAAAATTGAAATGCCTACGAATTATTATGTGTGTGAAATACCACAACGGTAGACGACTGGTATAATGATACATGTGAATTTCCATACATACGTACACACATGCATACATACATACCACAATAACGAAACATAATAACTCCCCATAAAAATGAAATCCTTAAAGCCACTGAACCACCTACCGTGAATTCATGTCGTCGTAATGGCTCACACTGTGCCAACAGTCAACAAGACCATACCGAATATTCCGCCAGGATATGCAAACAAATTATTTTATGAGACATGTTCATCTTTTCCTGATAAATACCCCAGCCCCGTTTGAAAGTGAATGAGTGTATTTGTGTGTGCGTAACATCATCTTTCATGTTGTCATCAAAACTGGTGTCTTAATAATTCTTCAAACGGAAAACGGAAGCCCCAAAAGTATAGACATCAAGGACGGCGACAGCAAACGATGCTACATGAAAAAGACGTACACATACCGGCAAACATACACACGCAGAAACACGCAGGGAAGTGTTTTATAAATTGAGCTGAAAAGCGCGACAGCAACAAGAAAATTTATGAAAGTTACGTCTGCCAAGGATTATTAGAGCTTATGATAAATGTTACACAACACATTCACATTATCACAAAGGATGTCTTGTTTTTTTACTTGCCTATCTGCCGGGCATGAACTTTTGCTGAGACGGAAAAGAAAATAAATATTTTGTCATGATGCTACATCCGACACATCCTGGCGAGATGACTATTGCTAGATATGTATATGAGTAGAAGAGGAGATAAATATATTATGGCTTTGGTATTGTGGTGTTATTTTAACTGCTGTTCCGGAGACAATTATGGTGGTTAATGAAAAATTTTGTGTTATGTCAACAAATGCCTAAAAATTTGTTAATTAAAATGTTAAATGTTGTTTATGTGACTTTTTCGGAATAGGATAAAGACTTACGGAATTGGAAAAGTAAACGAGATGGACCCATAGCTATTTTAAGGCTATTAATAGAATCACTCTCTGAATCCATTTTGGATGTCCGTCTGTATTTTGGTAGTATTTTAAACAAAGTAAAATAATTAAAATTTGGCACAATACACTTACTTGTCCCAAGGACGAACCCCACTGAAATTGATGAAAATTCATTAATATTTATATAGACGATGGTTCCGCCCTTTGTCCTAATTCGGTGCATAACGCACCGAATTGTGCTTGAAAGACCTTCAAACATATCGAAAAACTGAATTGAAATTCTCAAAATATCTAATAGTGGGTCTACACATTTCTAGAACCCAAAAATACCAAATTAAAGCCATTTCGGTTGTAACACGTGTATTGGAGAGCCGTTATATGGGGACTACTTGGCCAATATAAATAATTTAGTATTTTTTGGTACGGAAATGTGATATACAAGGATAAACAAAAATACAAAATTACAGCCAATTCGGTTGAAAAGCGTGTCCCAAATCCTCAAAATACCGAATATTGGGGAATACCGTTATATTGGGGCTACACCAAAACGATATATCTTATTCGCAATAAAAAACATCGTACGAATACTAGACATTTCGGAGCTCTGTCTTAAATATTACGATTTCTATCGTGATTTCAGCAATCGATATAGATTTTATTCTGATTAAGAATATATATACTTTGTGGGGTCTCCGGTAAATATTTCGAAATGGAATGACGTTAGCCTAGAAAGACTCTGGTTATGCCTAAACTCATTATCGAACTTGACCTACCTGGGAGAACTCTATGCAAAATTTCGTGTCTTATCTCAATTCCCTCGAAACAAAACGTGATTCCAACCTCTATTTTACGTTGGAGGGTATAAAAAGGTCTTTGGTAAGATTATTTCATTCTAGCTTATTTTAAATATCAATAACGATAAGCTATATTTATACCCTTCACCACACTGTGGTACAGGGTATTATGTATTTGTGCACATGTTTGTAACAGGCAAAAATAATCGATATAGACCCATGGTTCCTTTTGAGAATATGCATAGAATCACTTTCTGAGTCGATTTATGTATGTCCGTCGGTCCGTACATCCGTCCGTCCGTCCGTCCATGTATTTTTGTTAACAATGTACAGGTCGCATTTATGATCCGATTTGGATGAAATTTGGCATAGGTCACTTATTTGGGCCAAGGACGAACCCTATTGAAATTGGGAAAAATCGGTTCGGATTTAGATATAGCTCCCATATATATTTTCGTACGATTTAATGTAAATGGTGCACCAAAGTCCCTATATATATTTCGATTTGCACGAAATTTGGCACATCGTAATGAATTAGGTACAGAATGATGTGTGTTAACTGAAACTAGGTTTAGATTTAGATATAGCTCCCATATATATTTTCGTCCGATTTAATGTAAATGGTGCACCAAAGTCTCTCTCTATCTCGATTTGCACAAAATTTGGCACAGCGTAATGAATAGGGTCTAGAATGATGTGTGTTAAGTTTGATGAAAATCGTTTCAGATTTAGATATAGCTCCCATATATATTTTCGTCCGATTTAGTGTAAATGGTCCACCAAAGTTCCTATATATCTCTCGATTTGCACACAATTTGGCACAGCGTAATGAATTAGGTATAGAGTGATGTGTGTTAAGTTTCCTGAAAATCGGGTCAGATTTAGATATAACTCCCATATTTATTTTCGTCCGATTTAGTGTAAATGGTCCACCAAAGTCCCTATATATATTTCGATTTGCATAAAATTTGGCACAGCGTAATGAATTAGGTCTAAAATGATATGTGTTAAGTTTACTGAAAATCGGTTCAGATTTAGATATAGCTCCCATATATATTTACGTCCGATTTAGTGTAAATGGTCCACCAAAGTCCCTATATATCCTTCGATTTGCACGAAATTTGGCACAGCGTTATGAATTTGGTCTAGAATGATGTGTGTTAAGTTTCCTGAAAATCGGTTCAGATTTAGATATAGCTTCTATATCTGACCAAATGAAAAAATTTGTATCGGTTGCAGAATGACATGTTTATGGATCCAATTTCATTTTAGTGGCCCTTTAAAAATCCGACGTCTTTTAGGATTCATCTCTTGAATATACCCAAAGTGGTGAAGGGTATCATATAGTCGGTCCCGTCCGAATTTACTACTTTCCTAACTGTTTTTTTTTCTTTTTTTTGTGGTTCATTCAGTTCTGAGTTACAGGGTGTTGAAAATGGAAGTGAACAAAGAGAAAATTCGGTCAATTTTACAGTGTTTCTTTGACAAAGGCGAAAATGCAAGCCAAGCGGCTAAAATTGTGAATGGTTGTTTATGGTTCCGATACTGTAACAGCCAATTATGTGCAATTGTGGTTTCGTAGATTTCGTACAGGAAGTTTTTATGTTAAAGATGCACCTCGCACAGGTATGCCAGTCGTCGAAAATGTCGGAGAAATGATCGAAGTTGACAGGCATGTTAGCAGTCGTTACGTCGCCCAGAAGCTAAAAATAGACTATAGATGTGTTTTTTACCATCTACAATTGATCAGAAACGGCTAGAATTGGCCAACAGGGGAGGTGTTGTGTTCCAACAGGGTAACGCTAGGCCACACACATCTACAGTGATTCCTCAGAAACTTCGGGAGCTTGGTTAAATGCATCCGACATACAGTCCGGACTTCGCACCAAGCGATTATCATGTATTTCGTGCATTGCAACATTCCTTTAATGATAAAAAATGATATCTAGGGTGGATTGTGAAAATCGACTACTAGAGTTTTTTGCGAATTGGGAGTAGGACTTCTATGGGAGAGACATTATGAAGTTACCTCTATAATGGCAACAAAACGGTGCATTGGACATTCCGAAGCATGTTTAAAAATGTCCTATAGTTCATATATAAAAATAATGGATTTCTTTTTCCCCAAACTAATATTCTAAGGTTTTATGTCTTTTTCTTTTTTAAGGGGTTTTGCGTACTTTACCACCGAGTCGTTGTAATTTGGCATTCTGGTTCTATGGAGGTTAAAAAGCATATTTGCAGTTTTAATATTGTTTCTCGCAATAAATTTTTAATATCATACGATATAATATAATACGAATTCTTAAAAGAAACATCCACACAACAATATTGACCCATATACAATAATTTCACGATTCTAACTTCAGATTATTAAATCGAACTTAATATTGACCCCTATACAATCATTTCACGATTCTAACTTTAGATTATTAAATCGAACTCAATTACTGTCTTGACAGAAACATAGTCGAGAAGTTATTCTCTAAAGGAATTGGTTATTGTGGCAATTCCATGATACTCTACGCAAAGTCGCTTAATATCCTTTAGGCAAATAACTTCAAATATTTCCCATTTAATTAACCACTTCACCCCCTTTGCTCTAAAATGTAAATCGTCTGTTGAAATCATTCAACAATCGGAATGTTTAAATATTCATAAGTAAAACAACATGGATGTGAATAGCAGCAACAGTCGGTGAAAGCTACAGTCATTGCAAAAACAAACATCCGTCAATTCATTTCGTCAGCTATAATTTACAGCAAATACTTATGTACATTTATTGCAAATACTAACACGCACCCACACACACTAGCATACAATGGTTATTGAGTAAAACAATGTTATTGTAATGATTAAGGTTACGCATATGTATTTTGTGAAGGATTATTCAGGGCCCTAGAAAAATAATAAGGACCGTGGAATTTTGAAATTAAACAGGAATTGCTACTAGTTATAGGTTTCTTCCCAATGTGGTATAGACAATATATACCTATAGTTTCCATATTTGGATGTATTCAAGCATTTATTCCCAGGCTCAAACATATGTGGCTGCAATTTTCCTTCTGATTTCTTGCATGGTAAAATACTTCCTTGAAGAGGACATAAAAAAATATAGATCCATATATTTTAAACAGTTTTATTTCGATAGAAAATATTCTGCAAGGGGAATATACATATTTTGTAAATTCTGACACCATTTTCCAAGAGCCTCACCTAATCGTATTTTCAACAAATAGACAGAACTGCAATGGCTTATAAGGCCACATTGTTTCCCAAATTAGCCCCTGCACATATTCACAAATATATAAATGTTATTCAATGAATTCTCAGTGGAAGTGCTGCATGTAATTATTTGCAAATGCGATGTTCGTATTTGGTTAACATAAAATGCAATCGTCTCGTTCCGCTAAATGTTCTAGTGTGAATATTGAATAAATAATTCAAACGATAATTGCTAGTGTGTGTGCGTTTGTATTTTATTAATTATTCATTAATACTTCATCGATGCCGAGTTTGGTGTTTAATTGTGTATACTTAATGAATCGAAAATATCACAGCATCATATTGATGTCGATGAGAAGAGGTTAAGTTGAAATAACTTTAAAAATAAATTTACACATTTTAATTTAAAAACGATTTTAAATTCGGGCCGGCAGAACTTTTTATACCCTCCAGCATGAGGATGACAATCAAAATCTGTAAAATTAATTGGGGGCTCTTAGAGAAAACTCATGTTATGATGGGACCTTGAACATACCGAAAAATACGTGAGAAAAAAATGATTGAAATTCTAAAAATATATAATAGTAGGGCTTCCGTTATATGGGGCTATAATAAAACAAAGATCAATATCGAAAGTTTTATACCCTTCACCACTCTGTGGTACAGGGTATTATGTAATTGTGCATATGTTTGTAACAGGCAAAAGAAAGGAGATAGTCACATGGTTCCTTTTGAGAATATGCATAGAATCAATTTTTAAGTCGACTTATGCATGTCCATCCGTCGGTCCATGTTAAATTTAAACCAATTACAGGTCACATTTTTGATTCGAATTGGATGAAATATTGAACAGCTCATTTATTAGGCCCAAGGACGAACAATATTGAAATTAAAAAAAAATCGGTTCAGATTTGATATAGCTCCCATGTATATTTTCGTCCGATTTTAGGTAAATATTCCAAAGTCCCATAAATATCCTTCGATTTGCACGAAATTTGGCATAGCGTACTGAATGGAGTCTAGAATGATGAGTGGTGAGTTTCAGGAAAATCGGTTCAGATATCGATATAGCTCCCATATGTATGTTCGTCCGATTTTATTAAAATGGTGCACCAAAGTACCTATATATCTTTCGATTTGCACGACATTTGGCATAGCTTACTAAATAAAGTCTAGAGTGATGTGTGTAAAATTTCGGGAAAATCGATTCAGATTTCGATATAGCGAAACTAGAACGATGTGTGTTAAATTTCGTGAAAATCGCTTCAGATTTAGAAATAGCTCCCATATATTTTCCTCCAATTAAATTTTGCACAGCTCATTTATTTGGCCCAAGGACTAACTTTATGTGGATTTATATTCTGAGCTTGCGGCCTCTAGAGCGACCAGAAAAACCGATAAAAATTAAGTATTTGGTCCATTTTATCCCCTAAATATTAACCGATCTTTACCAAAAACAATAGGGGTCTTCATTGGGCAGAACTCATCCTACATGCAAAATTTCGTGAAGATTGGTTCATAACTGTGGCCTGTATCGTGTTTACAAAATATAATGGACAGACGCACGGACGGACACACATGTCTAGATCGAATCAGCTAGTCGAGATATGACGATCGGTATACTTAAAGGTGGGTCTAGGACCAATATTTTGCGGCGTTACAAACTCTTGGGGCTGCACAAAGCTATAATACCCTGACAACATAGTTGTGTAGGGTATAAAAATCGGTTCAGATTTAGATATAGCTCCCATGTATGTTTTCGTCCGATTTTAGGCAAATAGTGCACCAAAATTCCTAAATATATCCTTTGATTTGCATGAAATTTGGCATAGCCTACTGAATTTAGTCTAGGATGATGAGTGGCAAGTTTCGGAAAATTCGGTTCAGTTTTCGATATAGCTCCCATATATATTTTCGTCCGATTTCATGTAAATGGTACACCAAAGTACCTATATATCTTTCGATTTGCACGAAATTTGGCAAAGCGTACTAAATAAAGTCTAGAGTGATGCGTGTAAAGTTTCGTGAAAATCGGTTCAGATTTAGATATAGCTGCCATATATATTTTCGTCCGATTTTAGGTAAATAGTGTGCCAAAGTCCCTTAATATCCTTCGATTTGCACGAAATTTGGCATACCGTACTGACTTGCGTCTGGGATGATGAGTGGTGAGTTTCGGGAAAATCGGTTCATATTTCGATATAGCTCCCTCACATATTTTCGACCTATTTTATGTAAATGGTGGACCAAAGTCGCTATATATCTTTCGATTTGCACGAAATTTGGCATAGTGTACTGAATTAAGGGGACCCCCTCCCCCCATTCTCGGGGTCAAATATTTTTTGATTTAATTCGAATCTACACTAACTCAAGAATGTCCCTACAAAATTTCAAGTGAAAATCTCAAGAACTCTTGAAGATATGGCCGATTTATTGTATCAGCATCAAGTGACGGCTAAAGGGCTTCTCAAACTTTAAACGCGTTTTTCTCTTATGTGGGCATGCTAACTCAAAAACTAATAAACCAATCGATTCCAAATTTTTACAAGTTTCTTTGTGAGTGTATAGCTATCGTATGAACTAGGATAAAACCAATCGGTGAAGATCTTCCTTATTATACCCTTCACCACACTGTGGTACAGGGTATTATGTCTTTGTGCATATGTTTGTAACAGGCAAAAGGAAACGAGATAGACACATGGTTCCTTTTGAGAATATGTATAGAATCACTTTCAAAGTCGATTTATGCATGCCCGTCCGTCTGTCTGTCTGTCTGTCCATGTTAAATTGTAAACAAAGTACAGGTCGCATTTATGATCCGAATTGGATGAAATTTGGCATAGGTCACTTATTCGGCCCAAGGACGAACCCTATTGAAATTGGGAAAAATCGGTTCAGATTTAGATATAGCTCCCATATATATATTTAACCGATTTAATGTAAACGGTCCCTATATATCTTCCGATTTGCACGAAATTTGGTACAGGCTAATCATTTAGGCCTATAATGATGTCTGCCAATTTTCGTGAAAATCGGTCCAGATTTAGATATAGCTCCCATATATAGTTTCCTCCGATTTCATGTAAATGGTGTTCCAAAGTCCCTATATATCTTTCGATTTGCACGAAATTTGGCACAGAATACTGAATTGAGCCTAGAATGATGTCTGCCAAGTTTCGAGAAAATCGGTCCAGATTTAGATATAGCTCCCATATATAGTTGCGTCCGATTTCATGTAAATGGTGCCCCAAAGTCCCTATATATATTTCGATTTGCACGAAATTTGGCATAACGTACTGAATTGAGCCTAGAATGACGTCTACCAAGTTTCGTGAAAATCGGTCTAGATTTAGATATAGCTCCCATATATAGTTTCGTCCGATTTCTTGTAAATTGTGCCCCAAAGTCCCTATATATCTTTCGATTTGCACGAAATTTGGCTTAACGTACTAAATTGAGCCTAGAATGATGTCTACCAAGTTTCGTGAAAATCGGCCAAAATTTAGATATAGCTTCCATATATAGTTTCGTCCGATTTTATGTAAATGGTGCACCAAAGTCCCCATATATCCTTCGATTTGCACGAAATTTGGCACAACGTACTGAAATGAGCCTAAAATGATGTCTGCCAAGTTTCGTAAAAATCGGTCCTGATTTAGATATAGCTCTCATATATAGTTTCGTCCGATTTTATGTAAATGGTGCACCAAAGTCCCTATGTATCCTTCGATTTGCACGAAATTTGGCATAACGTACTGAATTGAGCCTAGAGTGATGTCAGCCAAGTTTCGAGAAAATCGGTCCTGATTTAGATATAGCTCCCATATATAGTTTCGTCCGATTTTATGTAAATGGTGCACCAAAGTACCTATATATCCTTCGATTTGCACGAAATTTGGCATAACGTACTGAATTGAGCCTAGAGTGATGTCTGCCAAGTTTCGAGAAAATCGGTCCAGATTTAGATATAGCTCATTTTTATTATAGATTGATTTTACGCACCAAGGAACTAATAGGCTGATAGGAACAAAACTTTCTGAAATTGGTATAACCTAAGCTGTGACAAGTTTGTTTGAAATCGCTTAATATTTGGATAGAGCTTTCATATATATTTTCGCCCGATTTCAAGTAAATTGGACATCAAACTCCTCATGTTAGTCAGATTGACATCAAATTTTGCACGACGTACAAAATTGAGTATAGAATTACGTAGTTGCGTTTTCTAGAAGAACAGGCATAGCCCAACAGATGACCTATTTATATTTGTTTGAAGTCGATTTACATACTTTTGTTCCATTGTAACAATCGAATGACATGTTTATGGATAGACCTAAGTCGATTCACATTTCGATAAATATCACATATTTTATTTCATCCAATTTCATGTTAATAGTCCTGTTTAATATACCCATAGTGGTGAAGGGTATCATATAGTCGGACCCGTCCGACTTTATTACTTTCCTTACTGTTATTTTAACTTGGTTTTTGGTCAAAAATCGGCGATTTTCCAAAAATATTTTTTCAAAGGTTTCAACAAAAATTTTTGTAAATTATTTTTCTTCCTTTTTAAATCTTCAATTATATATGTGCAAAGTTACAAACCTTAACAAGCATTGGTATTGATTTACCAGCCCATTGAAAATCTTGAAAAATTAAAATCGAGAATGGGTGGGGTTCCCTTAAGTCTAGAACTATGTGTCCAGTCCGATTTTACTACTTTCCTTACTGGTTGGTAGTGAATTTAGCTGTCAAGCCAACGAAAATACAAAATACCAGATTACAGCCAATTCGGTTGAAAAACGTGTAAAAAATTTTCAAAATGCTGGGATGTGGTGATACCGTTCTGCAAACTATATTACAGCCAATTTGATTGAAGAGCGTAATTTCGCATTGTGCCCACATAACCCCTTATAAAGCCCTAGCGCATTTTCGGCATTTAAATGATATAGCCATATTTTCCAGCCGAAATAGCTATCACATCCTTTCTGAGTTCTTCGTCCTCAAAGCTTAATATTTTAGTGGGAAAATTTGAGAAGAATGAAAACCCTATAATCTTCTATATGGGTCCACGTTGTATATCAACATCCAATACTTCAACATCCATACTTCATCCCAATAATATTTTCTTTATCGATTAAAGTTCCTACCCCAAATTTCCACCATGAGAGTCTGCAACTTATTGAGAGCATGAATCAAATTAATAAACATCTTGTAGATCCTGACCGATTTAAGGAGTTTTGAATGTACACGACATAGTGGTAGTATAAAAGGTTCGGACCGGCCGAACTTAAAAACGCTGTTATTTGATTTTTAAGAAATTTCTGATATTAATCATAAGAAGCAATAGTTTTTCTTCCTCTACAAAGAAGTTCTCTTGGCAACATTTTTAAAAACATTTTCAAATTTCGAAAAAAAAAATAATGTGTATTTTCTTACGCCACAGGGTGATTATGTGAAACCTCAATGATTAATTTCAAGTCATTTGTTAATGTTTTAAGTAATACTACCATCGATTAAATGACCACAGATGGACAGTTTAAAGATGACCCTTTAATATGCGTCTCTCGCCCTTCACAAACATTGTAATACCTCAAGCCGTCATTTGACATCTGTCCCGCAAAGAAGTGATGTTTGAAAATGTTCCAGTTCTGCAGTCAATTCAATCAATTTTCAATTTTGTTTAACACATTTGCAGTCAATTTGTTTCTACCATCCCCTCCACCACACTGTTGATACATTCTGCCTACATTCTACTGTTTTCTGTTCAATGTCCGGTCTTTCAGTTTTTCATGGTTTTGCTGCGTGTCAAATTGTAATTGTCCTTTTTTGTTTGAATGTAGTCCAGTGTATGTGAGCGAGTGTGTGTTTGTTTTACTTTATCATCAGCTGTTAATTATTCTTTTTACGCTTTAACATCATGTAGAGCATATAAACACTGCTCATTATCCCCCTTTCGGGTGGTGTACTCGTGTATATTCAGACAACGTTTTCAGTTTATAAGTATCTCCCATTTCGTGTAAAACTGGGTGGCTTAATTTCAACAATTGTGTCCTGTTTTTGTCCATGTGTTAATTGTCCATCCATCTGATGTCCATTTGCAGGTTCCCATATTAATGTACAATTCATTGAAGATCCACAGTATCCAGCCAGCCAGCCGGTCAGTCAGACTTCAATGTGTTTGGGGGTATCTTTGTCTTAAATTTCTTTCGTTACAAACTAATGAGGACATCATTAAATTTTCGCATTAATCTTAAGTTTTTTTTCGTTTTCGTGAAAAAGAAATGAGGGACATTTGTGAAATGTCGAAACATGCCAAATAAAATAGTATATAAACGGAATTTGAAATGAATTGGTTGTGGAAATTAAATTTTAGATATATTGAAGGAGGAACATTACCTAAAATCGATTGGAATATGTACATATATGTTAAGATAGAGTAAATTGTTTTCAGAGGAAGCGAAATATCAATATAGTCTTTCACGTTAAAAATTTGATTCGTTTCAAACTCTTCAAAATATTCAACGAGGACCCAATAAAATATATATCCTTGATCAGAAAAAAATTCTATGTCGATTAAGCCATGTCCGTATGATTCTCTGTTGAAATTAGGATAGAGATCGTAATTATATCCTATACTAGCATATGCCCGCAACTTCGCTATCGAATGTAGGAAATATTTAATAATGTATTAACATATTATTTTATTTTTAGATAAAACTGCATATGTCTGAAAAAAAAAACAATCCATACATTAATATCGAGCATAAATTAAATTTGAATACCATTTAGTACCAAATTTCTAACAAATTTTCCATTTGACACACATTATTTCCATAAGTACCCTCCTCAACCAATGATTCCAAATTCAAATTTCAGGATTCCAACTCTAATAATTCACACACAAATAATTAATTAACCCAAACCTACACCCCGACAGTGATTTTAAATCCAAGTTTCAGGATTCCAACTCCATAGATTCACCCACAATTCAAATTGTACCAAATTTTTTACACAGCAGTGCCAAAATTCACCCACCCACTATTGGTTCACCCATAATTCAAATTCTACCAAATTTAGTACATAGTTGTACCAATTTCCAAAACTTCCTACAAACCCCAACACTACATATACCCGAGAAGTTGATATTATATCCAAGAGGATTGTTTGACCATTAAATTAAGACCAATTATATTGTTGTATGTGCTCGGATGTTGGAGTTACACCTAAATATTTACAGGTATCTCCATATTCGTATATAATTTAGTAACCCATTACCACTCTGGAGAGCGGAACTATAGCGCTGATCGCTTTGAAATGTTCCATGAGGTTCCAGTTATGGTCAACGACAACGCCTATAACTTTCGGTGATGATCAGATAATAATTTTGGAATGAAGTGGACCGAAAACTTAATTTTTATACCCTACACCCTATAGCTTTGTGCAGCCCCAAATGTTTGTAACGCCGCGAAATATTGGTCCTAGACCCACCTTTAAGTATACCGATCGTCATATCTCGACTAGCTGAGTCGATCTAGACATGTGTGTCCGTCCGTCCGTCCGTCCGTCCGTCCGTCTGTCCATTATAATTTGTAAACACGATACAGGCCACAGTTATGGACCAATCTTCACGAAATTTTGCATGTAGGATGGGTTCTGGCCAATGAAGACCCCTATTGCTTTTGGAAAAGATCGGTTAATATTTAGGGGATGAAATGGACCAAAAACATTATTTTTGTCGGTTTTTCTGGTAGCTCCAGAGGCCGCAATTATGGCCCAAACACCGCGAATTTTTGCATGGAGAAGGGGATCGGGCCAGAGAATAAGCATGCATGTTTTGATAAAGATCGGTCAATATTTAGCGGGTCAAATGGACCCTGACTTTTGTGTGAAAAATTACAAAAATTTGTATTCTATGGCATATATATTTACTCCTGGAGGATGTAGACCCCAGGAGTTGATAGCACATCCAAGAGGAGTGGTTGGTCTTTAAATTGATACCAAATATAGTGATGTATCTACTCAGATGTGGGAGTTACAGTCAAATATTTACGGGTGCTTACGTATTCAGATATTATTCAGTAACCCATTACCACATTAGAGGGAGAAATATCGCGCTGATGGCTTTGAAATTTTTCATGAAGTTCCAGTTATGGTCAAGAACAACGCCTATAATTTTCGGTGGTGATCAGATTAAAATTTTGGGATGAAATGGACCGAAAACATAATTATACCCTACACAACTATGTTGTCAGGGTATTATAGCTTTGTGCAGCCCCAAATGTTTGTAACGCCGCGAAATATTGGTCCTAGACCCACCTTTAAGTATACCGATCGTCATATCTCGTCTAGCTGTGTCGATCTAGACATGTGTGTCCGTCCGTCTGTCCATTATAATTTGTAAACACGATACAGGCCACAGTTATGGACCAATCTTCACGAAATTTTGCATGTAGGATGGGTTCTGGCCAATGAAGACCCCTATTGTTTTTGGAAAAGATCGGTTAATATTTAGGGGATGAAATGGACCAAAAACATTATTTTTGTCGGTTTTTCTGGTCGCTCCAGAGGCCGCAATTATGGCCCAAACACCGCGAATTTTTGCATGGAGAAGGGGATCGGGCCAGAGAATAAGCATGCATGTTTTGATAAAGATCGGTCAATATTTAGTGAATATGGACCCTACATCTCAACCTTAATACACACTCCAAACTTCAAGTTTTTAACGCTATCCGTTCACATACTACAAATTTAGTACATTTTCGTACTTTTCGGATAGTTATAGTTCGAATTTCCAAAAACCCTTTGGTACATCTATCCTACACTCCATCAGCGACCACCAAACCACATTTCAGAGTTCTAGCTCCACCGGTTCGCCAAATACAAATGGTATCACATTTAGTACTTTTTAGTACTTTTCGTACCGTTCTAGTACGAATTTCCAAAAACCCAGCCTTATCTGTCACCTTTGGACCAAGGGTGACCCTCACCCAAAATTTCAAGATTCTAGCTTCAGCCGTTTCGTCTGGGCGTTGATGAATAGTTAAATCAGTCAGTCAGTCAATCACTTTACTCTTTTATTAGTATAGATAATTATGCTGTAAGAATATTATAGCTTTGTGTGGTCCTATATCCACCTTTTAGTGTATCGATCGTTATATCCATTATAATTTGTAAACAGTGTACAGCCCATAGTTATGGTCCAATCGTCACGAAATTTTGCACTTAGGATGGCCAAGAAAGGGAATGCAGGAAAAGCTTATTTTTGTCTGTTTTTATAACCTCCACCATAGTATGGAGGGTATATTAATTTTGTTTTTCCGTTTGTAACTCATCGAAATAATCATTTCCGACCCTACTAAGTATATATATTCTTGATCAGCGTAAAATTCTATGACGACATAACCATGTCCGTCTATCCGTCTGTCTGTTGTAATCACTGTAGCGTCTAAACGAATTGAGATAGGTCGACAAAATTTTAGAGTCGTCTTTTGTCTGCAGGCAGGTCAAGTTCGATGATGGGCTTTATCGGTCCACGCTTAGGCATAGCTCCCATTTAAGGGTACCCTCCAATTTTCCGTATTTTGGGGTTCTTGGGCGCGTTTTCCAACTGAATTCGCTGAAATTTTCTACATTCGGTTCTTATTGGGTACGCCACACATTGGGTAGCCCCTGTGTGGGAGGTACCACAAGGAGTGGACCGATATTCCCCATCTTCAACTATATTTTCATTCCAAGTACCTGTCAATATACCTATGGTGGAGGCTATCCAAAGTTTGGCCTGGCCGAACTTAACGCTTTTTCACTTGTTTATTTTAAAATTGTTAGCTGATTTGTTTCGTGTGTTGGAGTTATCCCGATATAGCTAGTATGGGAATATTATTTACACGAGATATTATGGAATTCTAAAAGGATTTAGTCGATTTAGCCATATTTTGTAATCATTTTTCTATCGGAGGATATCGACATAAAAACAAGAACGTGAGGTTTGAGAATGAACTATATAGACTCGCATTTAGGCCCAGGTCCTATATAAAACATCCTATCTATTTAATATTTAGCGTGATGGACGGTATTGGGATTCAAGACTAAAATATTTGTTTGGAACTTGAAAACACCAATTTTTTGCTAATTCCTACACAATGTTGTCAATATTGGTCCCGCTAAATTGTAGTATTTTCAGGATTTTCTACACATGTTTCACCCCACCATGCGTTAATAATATATGTCAACATTTTGTGTAAAGTTTCGTAAACATCAGTTCAGGTTTAGGTATAGCTCCCATATATATTTCGGTTCAGATTTATATATAGCTCCCATATATATTTTCGTCCGATTTAATGTTAATGGTGCACCAAAGTCCTTATATATCTTTCGATTTGAACGAAATTTGGCATACCGTACTGAATTAAGTCTGGAATGATGTGTGTTAAGTTTCGTGAAAATCGGTTCAGATTTAGATATAGCTCCCAAAGTCCCTATTTATTTCTCGAGTTGCACGAAATTTGACATAGCGTACTGAATTAATTATGTGAGCTAAGTTTCGGAAAAATCGGGTCAGATTTAGATATAGCCCCCATTTAACTTCTCGTTTGATTTCATGTAAATAATGTACCAAAGCTCCTATATTTCGTGCTCGAATTAAATTAAGATTAAATTTTGAAAAGTGCGGCATACAGAATAGCAACACAAATTTGTCCATTGTACGCAAAAGAGTCTAAATCTGCCCGAATGAAATGAAATTTAGCATAAGTTGCAAAAACGCATGTGTATGCATTCGTTCAATTTCATGTCAACGTTCCTTAGAGAGAACGTTGTCATGAAATTGTTAGGATACATATGTATGTAGATTATACCCAAAGTGGTAAAGGGTATAATGTAGTCGGTCCAGTCCGGCTTTAGTACTTTCGTTACTGATTATACCCTACACAACTATGTTGTCAGGGTATTATAGCTTTGTGCAGCCACAAGAGTTTGCAATGCCGCGAAATTTAAGTATACCGCTATAATGGCCCGAACATCGTGAAATTTTGCATGGAGAAGGGGATCGGGCCAAATAATAAGGCATGCTTATTATTTGATAAAGATTATTTTGATATTTTGATAAAGATCGATCAATATTTAGCGGGTCAAATGGACCCTGATTTTGTGTGAAAAATGACAACATTTGTATTCTATAGCGTATATATTTACCCCTGAAGGACATAGACCCGAGAAGTTGATATTATATCCAAGAGGAGTGGATACATTATATTGTTGTATGTGCTCGGGTGTGGGAGTTACACCTAAATATTTACAGGTATCTCCGTATTCGTATATTATTTAGTAACCAATTATGACTCAAGAGAGCGAAACTATAGCGCCGATCGCTTTGAAATGCCTATAATTTTCGGTGATGATCAGATAATAATTTTGGAATGAAGTGGACCGAGTCGAACTATAGACCACAAATGAAAGCCGTACATCACAACACAACCCACGGTGAAGGGAATCTGGACAATAGCTGTACTGATTACTCGTAATATTCGGAAAATATGTCAGTGTGAGGAAGGGTGCAAATATCACGAAATATTGCCCAGGCTCGGAATAAACATCCGCAGAAAATTTGAGTTCCGTGGTAGTTGTGTGGGGTATCATATAGTCGGTCCAGTCCGACTTTACTACTTTCTTTACTGATTTTAATATAATTTTGTCCATGGTAAATAATGAATACATTGATACCCTAAATCCGTCCTATTGTAGGTTCCCTTTAAATTATAAATCTTGGACTTCGCAACGAAATAGCTTGAGTACATAATAAATCTGTCCGAGCTATGAAGAATTTTGCTTTCAAGCGTAACTACTTTAATTTCAATTAATATTTTAAATTAAAAGAGTAAATAATCAATTTTTTATAATTGATTCATTTTTCAATTAATGAGCATTCATCTCTACGAAAAAAGAAACAAGGAGTCCTAAGTAAAGCAAACAAAATCGGCTTAACATACTCAAAGAAATTCGCCAAACATTAATAAAACTCACATCAAATTCAAATATAATCAACACCAACATACCACGACAGACAAAGACAAATAAATGTAAATTCGCAAGTATTAAATTAACCTCCTGAGAATTACACAGCCGAAATGGCTAAACCTTTGTACACCGTCAAAATGCCACTGTTAATGTTATGTACTCCATCTGCGAGGCAATAAAATGTGTCCTTTTCAAATTAACAAGGCGAAGGAAGAGTGGCAGCCTGAGCCGCCACCACATCAACAACTTTCGGAATCTTTTATGCCCAATTTAATTGTCAAACAAATGCGCTGGAGGAAAAAAACAGCAATTGTTCTTGCCTTTGACAGCGGAAATGAACAACTGGCAAATTATATTTTGCATAATAAATATAGCAAAGGAAATGAAAATAAACGTGGGGGGTATCTGTGGCGGTTTAAAATTTCAACAGTTATTTAACCTGGGAAGAAAGTTGAGTTCTTAAGAAGAAAGTTGATTAAGTTTGAGAGTTAGCGATTTGCAAAGCTTATGCCATTTCTAGTGGTAAGGGGTGTGTTTAACTTACTTATTAATGTATAGAAGGTAAATTTTGAAGAATCGTTAAATATTGATTCAATGACCAACAAGCTATAATTTTATTTAGTGGTAGGAGTAACTTTTGTTAGATTTCTAAATACCTTTGTAGATTAATTGTGTGCTGAATTCGTGG
>NW_026887523.1:0-86054 GCF_032173495.1 Musca vetustissima
AAATTTGAACAGATTTTTCCCAATTTCAATAGGGTTCGTCCTTGGGCCAAATATGTGACGTATGCCACATTTCATTCAATTCGGATCATAAATGCGACGTGTACTTTTTTTACAATTTAACATGGACAGACAGACGGACATGCATAAATCGACATAGAATGTGATTCTATGCATATAATGTGATTCCGTTGCCGAAATCGAAATTTAGTGCATTTGCTATTCTATTTACTATTCGTACAAATCAATTCGAGTTTCCATAGTTATCTCTTTAGCTAAATACTACACTTCAACAGTAATCTAAATACCAAATCGCAGGATCCAACCAAATCCAAATGGTTCCAAATATAGTACCATCATACTTATAAGTAAGAATTTCTAAAACTACATCAATCTTACTCTCCAACAGTAATCTTAATTCCACCAAAGTCCAAATTTAGTACTTTTCGTACTCATAAGTACGAATTTCCAAATATACCTCAATCCTTATTTCAAATAGTAATCGTAAGTCAAAATTTAATAATTCCAGCTCTGTCTGTTCACCAAAAAGCAAATTGTACCAGATTTGGTACCATTCTGTACTTTTCGTACCCATATTCGAAACTTTATCAAATCTACACTCCCACAGTAACCTAAGTTGCAATTTTGGGATTCGAATTCTACCCGTTCACCAATGTCCAATTTGTACCAAATTTTGTGTTTTTGAATTTTCAACTCTCTCTACTCTAACAGTAATTTTATTTTTAGTACCATTTAGTACACGAAATGACAAATTTTCAAAACTACCGACATATTCCAATTCTGCACTCCAACAGTAATATTAATTTAATCAAAATTTCAGGATCTCAACCCTATCCATTGGTACCATTTAGTACTTTTAGTTTATATAATTAAACTACGTCAATCCTACACTTGAAAAGTAATTTTAATTCCAAAATTCTGGAGTCCAACTCTATCCACTTAATCAAGTTGTACCAAATATAGTACCATTAAGTACACATACGTACTATGCTTCCATACCTTAATTCTATATTCTAAAAGCAACCATTATTCCAAATTTTAGGTTTCCAGCTCTCTCCATTCACCCAAATCCAAATTGTACCATGCTGTTTAGTACTTTTTGTACACACAAATAAGGATTTCCACATATGTCTATATAGCTCAATATTCAAAAGTAATCAGAATTCCAAATTTCAGGTTTTAAGCCCATCCGTTTAAGCAAAATCCAAAGTGTACTGTATTCAGTACGATTTAGTACTTTTCGTACCAATAAGTGCGAATTTCCAAAACTTCCTCAATTCTACACTGCAACTGTCATATTAATTCCCAATTTCAAGACTCCAGCTCTATATGTGAATCGAAATCCAAATTGCACCAAATTTAGTACCATTAAGTACTTTTCGTACACAAAGGTACGATTTTTTAAAGCTACCTCAATCCTGTATTCCAACTGTAGTCCTAATTCCGATTTTCAGGATTCCATCTATATACACTCAACTAAATGTAAATAGTACCAAATTTAGTACCATTTAATACTTTTATAAAAAAAAAACATAAGTACGAAAATCTTAAACCATTTCTATACATCAACACCACTTCGTCAACCTGTATTCTATATAAAATTTCAAGATTTTAGCTATATATGTTCAATATATGTAGAATTAGAACTAAATTTAGTACTTTTAGTACACTTACAGGTCGAATTTCCAAAATCTTTTGTTCATCTTTCTAACTTTCCATCAGTGACCCACATTCCAAATTTCAGAATTCTAGCTCTTCCCGTTCGCCTAATACAAAGGATACCATATTTGGTACATTTTAGTACTTTTCGTACTGTTCTAGTTTGAATTTCCAAAAACCCAGCCTTATCTCACCGTTTCGTCTGGGCGATGATCTGTCAGTCAGTCACTCACTTAACACTAAGCTCTTTTATATATATAGATATATTGCTGTGCCTTACAGATTCTTATTGAAGGAGCATCTCTCGTATTTATCGAAAGTTATGAAGGGTATCATAGAGTCGGCCCCGCCCGACTTTTGAACATTCCTAACTGGTTTCTAATGAGGTTTTCATATACCCTCTAAGGACTTTCATCCACAATAGGAATTTTACGTCTTAATCAGACATTAAAATACATCATAATTAGACCCGTATATTATTTTAATATTCTTTGAGAGCAATTTAAGGGTTAAGTTAAAAATAAAACAACGAATTAACAATGAGTCTGAGTAAATATGACGAATGGTAGCCGAAATGATCTAGACGAAGCTCAACAAAGGAATTATAATGAGTTTGGTCTCTTAAGTATGACGGAGTGTGTGATTACTTTTTTGCAAAAATCTCATATCAGCTTTTGCGTTGTTATGAAGTGTTAAGTAAATTTCAAAAAACTATTTTCATCAAAGTTTGAACAAAATTAAGATAAACAAAATAGCGTCGAAAGCATGTTATACGAAAATATATAAAACAACCATCAATATATATACAAATTTAAGAGAAGGGAAACAAATAAAACTATATTAATCAACCACTGTGGCGAGTAAACTGAAGCCCTCTCACATTTTTTACATGCATTGAAAGAAGAATTAACTCTAGATTTCATGTATCCGTTAAGAAGTGTCGGGTAAATTAAAATATACTATTGATTAAAGTGAGTAGGAAATTTGTATACACTTGACTTCTGTATGGGAAGGAGAGCAAAAAAACTATTTAAAATGATACAAAACTGGTTAATAGAAACAATAAAAGATCAAAGTATAAAGCATTTTTTTTCATTGGTTGAGCAGTGTGGGTTAGTTACCCACACTCGGAAAATTCCTATTATTATTTAAAAGCAAACGAAAACAATCCCAAACAACTGATAGACGGAAGGCATTCATCCAGCGTATCAGACGCCCAATCAGACCACTTGTGGCAACCAAAGTTCGAACTCGTCTTAATGTTTCAGCAAAGTTGCGATCTAACACAACACCGAAACTCGACGTCAGGAAGCTGCAAACCCAACAGGTGGCGATATGTGCCAACTATACAGGAATTAGTTTCCATTCTATCGCATATAAAGTGCTACCAGAATGCTGTGTAAACGACCGAAGCCAATGGTCAATGACATTATTGAACCTTACCAATACGGTTCCACCTGGCAAAACCACTATTGACCAGATTTTCACACTGCGCCAAATCATTGAGAAGACCCCCGAAAAGCTCATCGGCACATTCCACTTATTCATAGACTATAAAGTCGACCGCCCAATCCGCTCAGATGTGTTTTAAGTCATGTCCGCGTTCGGTATCAATGCAAAATTAATACGGCTATGCAGGATAACTTTTAGTGGCACAAGGTCAGAAGTTAAAGTCGGGAAGGGCCTCTCGGAGTCCTTCAATGCCGAACGAGGATTCTGACAAGGCGACAGTTTGTCGTGTGACATTTTTAACATCCTGCTGGAAAAGGTGATACGAAATCCAAAGGTGAACAAAAACGGTTCTCTGTATACAAAACAGCACATGTTAATCGCCTATGAAATCGACATAGTGGGTCTTTTAACCAATTGAGAAGGAGTCTGCCAAAGTGAGACTGGCAGTTAATGGCGAGAAGACCCAACTGATGGTATCAACGCGCAAGACGTCTAATATACTCGGATCAACTTTGGAATTTGAAAAAATACCGGTACCGCCATAAATAAAACTAATGACACAAGTTTTCAAAGTCACAGAAGAATAGTGTTGGCCAACAGATGGTCTGAGTAAGCAAGTCAAGAACAAGCGAATATCGCTGTCGAATGAACCATAAGTTGTACCTTCTATTCTCGGACATCGACATTGTCAGACATATCGAAGTTCAGCGTGGATGAGTATGCCCCTGCTCGAAGGGCATATAAAACCAAGGCCTTCATGGCCAAGACGATGTATGTGTCCGAATGAGAAATCTATTTTGAAAGTTTGGACTTGTATTTGCAATTAATTTGCAGTGACTTCTGGACCTAATTTATATCAGACTAGCATATGCCCGCTACGTCGTTAACGGGTCTTTTCAAAAATATTAGCTGCACAATATAACTTACATTTCTAAGTATGTACTAACAATGGTCCATATCACACTTAAAAATTATTATTAATCTCGATACTTTTGGATTTAGTATAAATCAAATAACATCGAATAATGATAGTTCAGGTCATATACATTATTTATACATTATTTTTTATTTATTTTAAAGAAAATCTTAGAGCTTAGTCCACATTTCTTTCGAACATATGTTTAAAAAGCGATGGTGCTAACTTTTTGTACAGTACATAATTTATTATACAGAGTTCTGCCATTACCGTAATGCAATCATATGTAGACTCTTATAGATTTGGCAATACCAATTTCTCTCCTATTAACTTGTTGATGTCGCTGGGAGTATTTATACTTAAGAAGCCAAATACACGAATTCCAAACTCATCGCTCAGTACCCATATACAATATTTAGTGGTTTTCATGCCTTTAGAACCCATTTAATAAAAAACTTCATCACTACACTATTTTGTTTACGTTTAAAATTCTCCTATTCTTAGTACAAATATTTAGGATATTTCACTTTTTTTTCCATTCACTATGGTACAGAATTCACTACTTGTTTCCAAATATATATATATATATGCATATTGTTCTATGTGAAATAAGTAAGCAACAACAGTCGTTATTTAATATTTAATACTATTTGTAATAGTTAAATCTACGTACCACGTTTCAGATTTCTATTTCTAATTTTTATTTAGTACTTTTTATCACCAGTTAAGTACTTATTTTCAAAAATGATATTTGTGCATATAGAATGATATATTTGTAATAGTAAAAGCTATATACGAAGTTCCTGATTTTTATCTCTATCCGTTCTATTGTAATATAATATTTATAACTTTTTAGTACAAATTTCCAAGAAATATTTTTGCCTATCATTCTACTTGTAATAGCTTAAGTTAATACCAGGTTTCAAATATCTAGCAGTTCCAGTGATATATAATATTTATTACTTTTTAGTACCTTAAGTACTAATTTCCTAAATTTATTCACATTCACACACCCTTCGCCTATCATTGACAAAGCTGCATACCAAATTTTAGACTCCTACTTCCAAACGTTCCGGTGTAATATAGTTTTAGTACTTTTAAGTACCATTTATCTTAAGCTACATACAATTTTTCAGATTGGTATCTACTGGTTTCATTGTAATGTAATATTTAGTACTTTTAGTACTAAATTCATTTTTTTTTTCACACATGCTCTTAGGATTGTTATTGACAAAGGTGTATACCAAATTTCGGAGTTCTACCCCAACCGTTCCGGCGTAATACCAGTTTAGTATTTTTTGGCACAATTTTAGTACTAATTTCCAACAAATATTTTTGCAAGCCGTTATTGTTTTAATATCTTAAGCTTCTACCAAATTTCAGATATATATCTCTACCGATTCCATAAATATATAATATTTAGTACTTTTTAGTACCTCTTAGTACTAAATTCCAATTTTTTTTCACCCATACCACTTGGTTTATCGTAGGCAAAGCTGCATACCAAATTTCAGAGTTCTACATCTAACCGTTTCCGCGTAATACACTTTTTAGTACCTTTTAGTACGAATTTCCAAAAACGTATCCTTTCCTTATCCCACGCCTACGCCCTAAACCCGACCTACATGCCAAATTTCAAGTTTCTACCTTTAGCAGTTGATCAGTCAGTCACTTATAACGCAACTTTTATACATATATATATAGATAAATAAATGATGTCTGTGCCCGATGCACTAAAATATGTTCATATTTTCTGAATAAATGGAACATGAGAAATTCGTATTGGCGAATGGTAGAAGATGGTCGTCCCCATACGACTAAACTGCTTTGTTTTTCTACCGTTTTGTTTAACCTAAATCAATAGAATTTCAACGCGTTAGCATATCAAATTATGTTTAATAAATATTAATTTTTCAATGAATTGTTGATTTGAAACCTTTAGCAAAAAAAAAAAAACAAGTGAAAAGCGTTAAGTTCGGCCGGGCCGAACTTTGGATACCCTCCACCATAGTTATACTAACAGATACATGTAATGAAAATATAGGCAACATACCGATTTATGTAAACCATTATGTACACCAAATACAAACTTCAGCAATTTTTAATGGGGATTTGCCTAAAATCTGCAAGATCCACAAAGTGGGCTGATACTGATAACGCATGGTAGAGTATAAAATCCTCAAACTACTGTAATTTACCGGAGGGTATCCGGGCCGAACTTTGGATACCCTCCACCATAGAAATACTGGCAAATTTTTGAAATGAAAACATAGGGAACATACATATAACGACAATCGATTGTTGTAAACCAAATAGAAAATTCAGCAATTTCAATGGGGGTTTTCCTAAAATCCCAAAACCTTAAAATGTTGACATATATTATTAACGCATGGTACGGTGAAACATGTGTATAAAATGCTGAAAATACTCCAATTTAGAGGGCAATATTATATATGAGGCATACTAAAGCGGGACCAATATTGACAACATTGTGTAGGAATTAGCAACTACTTGGTGTTTTCATTATATAAGGGGTTATCCCTAATTAAGGACCGATGTAGCTCAATTCCAAGCTAATATTTTAGTTTTGAATCCCAATACCGTCCATCACGCTAAATATTAAATAGGTAGGATGTTTTATATAGGATATATAAATGCGGGTCGATACAGTTCATTCTCAAACCTCACGATTTAGTTCTTATGTCGACATCCTCCGAGAGAAAAATTATTACAACATATGGCTAAATCGACTACATCGTTTTAGAATTCCATACTATGAGGGGTATGAAATGAAAATTTCTTCTACCCCTACTGTGGTGGAATACAGCTATATGGGAAAAATCAGCTATTTTAAAATAAACAAGTGAAAAAGCGTTAAGTTCGGCCAGGCCGAACTTTGGATACCCTCCACCATAGATATACGGGCAGGTACTAGAAATGAAAATATAGGGAACATGTCAAAAAGTGGACCTATACCGACATTTCTAAAAACGGATTATGTAAACCATAATGTAAACAACAATACAAATTTCAGAAAATTTTAATGGATAATTATACCTCCAGCCTTACAGCTAATGACGGTGTATACACTTTAACACAATGAAAATGTGCCTCATCGAAATATTGGTTCTAGACCCCATGTTTCTTTGGGCCAAATCCGTTTCAGTAAAGTTGGATTTCATTCAAACCTCGCACATCTTATTATTTCTTCCAAACTTAGTTCAAATTCGAAGATGGGGAATATCGGTCCACTTCTTCTGGTACCTCCACACAGGGGCTAGGTCTAAATGCGGCTATAGTTCATTATCGAACCTTACGTTCTAATTTTTTATCTTGCTATCCTCCGCAGGTGAAATGATTACAACAGAGTCTTAGAACCAAAATTAAAACGCGTAACAAGTCAGATAACTATTTTAATATAAAAAAGGGGGTTATATATATATATATATATTACCCCAAAAAGGGGGCGAATATTAATAATTTTTGGTAGGGAGATTTGTTAACATATACGACTACAAAATACCAAATTGCAGCAAATTCGGTTGATAAACGCGTTCAAGAACCCCAAAATACCGAAAATTGGGGGTATCCTTATATGGGGGCTATCCGAAAAAATGGATCTATATTCATAATTTTTTGTGGGGAGATTTGGTACCTATTAAGAACTCAAAATACTAAATTACAGCTAATTCGGCGGAAAAATACGATCAAAACCCCCAAAATACTGAAAATTAGGAGGTACCGTTATATGGGGACTACCAGAAAAAGTGGACCTATATCCATAATTTTTTGTGGAGAAATTTATTACCCAATAGGAACCCAATAAAGCAAATTTCAGCGAATTCCGTTGAAAAACGCGGTCAAGAACCCCAAAATACCGAAAATTGAGGGGTACCGTTATATGGGGGTTACCAGAAAAAATTGACCTATATCTATAATTTTTAGTACGTTTATTTGGTACCCAATAAGAACTCAAAATACCAAATTTCAGCGAATTCTGTTGAAAAACACGCTCAAGAACCTCAAAATAATATGGGGGCTATTCGCAAAATTGATCTATATTTATAATTTTAGTGGGGATATTCGCTACCCAATAAGAACTCAAAGTACCAAATTTCAGCGAATTCGGTTGAAAAACACGCTCAAGAACCTCAAAATACCGAAAATTGGGGGGTATCCTTATATGGGAGCTATTTCTAAACGTGGACCGATATAGCCCATCTTCGAACTTGACCTGCCTGCAGACAAAAGACGACTCTATGCGAATTTTTGGGGCTCCTGCCTGCAGACAAAAGACGACTCTATGCGAATTTTTGGGGCTCTATCTCAATTCGTTTAGACGCTAGAGTGATTACAACATTTACGCTGATCAAGAATATATATACTTTATAGGGTCGGAAATGAGTATTTCGATGCGTTACAAACGGAAAAACAAAACTAATATACCCTCCATACTATGGTGGAGGGTATAAAAAAAACGAAAAAATAACAACAACAGTACCTTCAATAAAAATAATTACATTTTCGTTTTAAGTGCTTTAGGCAGCAGCTCACCGAAAAAAATATATAACATTTCAATGGAAATTTGCAATAACATAATATTACCTTTTTAATTCAATCTCTTGTTGTAAGTATTGCCATAATGTAATTTTAAACTTTTGCTACAGCGTATTTTCAAATGGCATTAGCCGCCTCCTACTAAATGTATCTAAATAAAAACATCCACACATAAATAACATATTTTTAATGCTATTAAATAAAAATAAAATTAGAGTAACTATTAAAATATTATTACATCAACCAAACAACAACAACAACGAAATTAGTGGAGGACACAAACAAACAAATATTTCAAATAAATATAATTCATTTATTTTAAGTGATATACCGTGGAGCAAGTTGATATACAAATAAGTTTAACAGTGAGGAATAGTTATACAATTAACAAATTCATAAGGAAGGCTTATTTATTAACTATTTTAAAATCGCTAAAGATTATCAATATATGGCAACACAAACTTAAGTTTTCTTGATAGAACATCAAAATTAAATCGAAATCTATTCCAATCGTATCTACTTTACGAAATAAGCCAAGATCGAATGGATTTCGGAATAATGAAAAGCAACAGCTGAAAATCTACCTTGAGTTCACTTTTTATACTGTACTGTTTATATACTGTTTTGACCGCATTTTTTCACCGAATTGGCTGTAATTTAGTACTCTGAGTTCTTATTGGGTATAAAATTTCTCCACGAATTGGCTGTAATTTAGTACTTTGAGTTCTTATTGGGTATAAAATTTCTCCACAAAAAATTATAAATATAGGTCCATTTTTTCGGGTAGACCTCATATAAGGGTACCCCCGATTTTCGGTATTTTGTGGTTCTTGAGCGCGATTTTCCATCGAATTTGCTGCAATTTGGTATTTTGTATGGTAGCAAATCTCCCTACCCAAAAAATTTTAATATTCGCCCCCTTTTTGGGGTATCCCCATATAACCCCCTATTTTATATTAAAATAGTTATCCGATTTGTTCCCCCTTTTGAGTTTGGTTCTAAGACTCTTTTGTAATCATTTCACCTGCGGAGGATAGCGAGATAAAAAATTATAACGTAAGGTTCGATAATGAACTATAGCCGCATTTAGACCTAGTCTCTGTGTGGAGGTTCCAGAAGGAGTGGACCGATTTTCCCCATCTTCGAATTTGAACTAAGTTTGGAGAAATAATAAGATGGGCAAAGTTTGGATGAAATCTAAATTTTCTGAAACGGATTTGGTCCAAAGAAACATGGGGTCTAGAACACATTGAGGCACATTTTCGCAGTGTTAAAGTGTATATACCGTCATTAGCCATAACGCTGAGGGTATAATTATCCATAATAAATAAATTTTAAATAAATTTGTATTAAGGTTTACATAATCCGTTTTTAGAAATGTTGGTATAGGTCCACTTTTTGGTATGTTCCCTATATTTTCATTTTTAGTACCTGTCATGGTGGAGGGTATCCAAAGTTCAGCTCGGCCGAACTTAACGCTTTTTTACTTGTTCCATTTCAAGTATCGAAACTACACATTCGTCTAGAATTCTGTCTAGACATCTTTGACACAGTCCCCTTCTTCGCTACCGATGGTATCTAAGCGTAAAAATGTACGCCCACTTTTATACCCTTCACCACAATGTTAACTGTTGTTGTTCCCTAAAAAACTAAGGGAACTGATGAGGATCAGTGGCGTGATCAGATACTATAGTCTTCCCTGCCTTACCCCTTCGGCAAATAATGCCATACATTCCCCACTAATAAATAGTTATTTTTTATAAAAACAACAAACTGGGATTCAGCCTGACTATTTTGCAACAACAAAATACAAATGGTATCCCAAATAAACCGCCAACACTACTGAAGTTGTAGACGCAGGCACGGTTAAACTGATTGGTTTGTTGCTGTATACTAGCAACACCCACAAAGTCGTTGTGTGCATTTGTCGCGATGTGACAACACACAACAGTGGGAAAGGTGTGGTATTGTTTGTAAATGCCTTGTTAACCTCGAAGTGAGGCTCCAGCGAAATTCTCAAACAGTTTATGTCGTTGGTCAGCTAAGTACTTTGCTTTGTTACAAGCGACATTTGGGTATGAACGGGTATTTGTATAGAAGCAATAGCTTCTGGGGAGAATATCCCAACAAAAAACTAAGGGAACTGATGAGGATCAGTGGCATGATCCGAAACTATAGTCTTTCCTGCCTTACTCCTCGGCAAACAATGTCATACATTCCCCACTAATAAATAGTTGTTTTTTATAAAAACAACAAACTGGGATTCAGCCTGACTATTTTGCAAAAACAAAATACAAATGGTATCCCAAATAAACCGCCAACACTACTATAAGTGCTATATGTAAATCTGATCCGATTTCAACAAAACTTGGTATATATCAACCTAGACCAAAGTCAATACTCTGTGCTAAATTTTATCTCAATCGGACAAATATTGGTGCACCATTTACATAAAATCGGACGAAACTGTATATGAGAGCCATATCTAAATCTTAACCATTTTCTCCAATTTCAATAGGGTTCGTCCTTGGGCCAAATAAGGGGCATGTGCCAAATTTCGTCGAAATACGATCATAAATGCGACCTGTACTTTGTTCACAAAAATACATGGACGAACAAGCATAAATCGACTCAGCAAGCGATTTATGCATATTCTCAAAAGGAGCCACGGGTCTATGTCGATTCGTTTTGTCTGTTACACACATATGCAGAAAGACATAATACCCAGTACCACAGTGTGGTGAAGGATATAAAAACTAGAACGTCAGGTTCGAGAATGAACTATATCGGCCCGCATTTAAGCTCCCATATAATTATATCTGCGGATTTTCGGCATTTTGAATGTTTAACAAGGAGGAAGATATTTTGATGCAAACATGTTAGATTCGAAGTTGAGCTGCATTGTTCCCCTAAAAGCATAGCACCTCCCGCTTGAGGTATAGCCTCCAGGGACGTACGCTACAAATTTTTATCCTAAATAATAATTTTCATACTGAACTAGCAGCTACCACGTCACCCCCTGAAATAAAATCCTCTAAATTGCAGTATTTTGGGGATCTTTTACACATGTTCCACCCTAACATGCATTGACAAAATCGGTCCTCATTTTTGGGTTTTGCGATTTTAGGAAAAATTGTCATTAAAAATTTTTGAAATTTGTATTTGTTGTACATTATAGTTTACAACAGTCAATTGCTAAAATTGTTGATATAGTTATACTTTTTGGTATGTTCGGTATACCTATGGGGAGGGTATCCAAAGTTCGTCCCGGCCAAATTTAATGCCTTTTCACTTGTTTTTTATTTTCCCTATCCTTGGTCCCACTGTTACTTGTTATTTATTACCCACTTGACTCTAACGCCCATTTATGTATAATTTGTTTCCACTGATGGCAACTCAATGAACGTTTTAGCGACAACCACTAATTGCTGCGTTATATTTGCTTAATTATAATGTTCGATCTGGTTTTGTTGTATGTATTTTGGCATAAATCCTTTTAAGTGACATAGAAACAAACAAAAACAGCATCATCAACGGGAAAAAACTAGATTTCTAAAAATTAGAAAATTTATTTCATTACACATAAATGAATGGTGCTAATGGTGAAATATGAAATTGACACAACAACATCAACAATTTGCTGCTGCTCTAAAAAAAAGATAAACAAACATGGCTTAAATCTTCAAACTGGACACAAAATGACACGGCATTTTAAAATAAGCCTGCCTGCATATGCAGATATGGAAAAAATCTATGTTGATGACGTACCTATGTGATAGGCTGTTTGGCATAATTTAATACATTTCTAAACACTGGCCCATATATTTTGCAGGGGCTGACATAATTTGTTTCCCTTTCTATGATTTGCATTTGAAATCGCTTTCAAAAGCACACATACACAAACGCACATTTTTATCCCATCCAATTAAATGCATTTGCATAATAAATTGCAATTTCACCAAATTCTCTAATGTTATCGGCATTTTTGCAGTACGGCCAAAATCTCCCCCTCCATAAATATGTGTCAGTGTTTTGTTGTTATTTTATTGTTCGGCCGGTGATGGTGTTGTTATCGCTGTTTCGAAATCAAAATACAATTGAATTTAAAAACAGCAATCCGCCCAAATGCCAGCGAATTGAATTAAAACATATTTATGGTTCGAATGGGTTTTGTTCATTCTAAATCCTCGGAAAAACTACAGCATTTTTCTAATAAAATATCGAATAGTCAGACAGGCATTTGTGTTTATTTGTGGCCCATATTTGTTGTCCTCCACAGAAAAATAGGCAAACAATTTGCCATAATTTATACAATTCTGCAAAACTGCAAATATACATTTATTGAATATTGTTTAACTAGTTGCTGTCGTTGTTGTTGTTTGTGTCATCGTCGTCGCATTTTATTAAATTTAATGCAAATTTCAATTTTGGGATTATTTTTTATGAATGTAAATTAGATAATTTATGTAAACAGCCTCGCGGGGACAAAAATTAAATACCATTTTATAAGCTGTATAGTTTCAAAATTGTTTAAATTATAGAAAAATAAAAACGTCGTTAAGTTCGGCCTAACTAAAATTTTTATATTCTCCACAATGAGGTGTACATTTGTTCGGGACCTTATAGATATGGTTGGTTATGCCATGATAAGTTTTTAGTAGAAGGTTTAACATCCAATGAGAACCAAATAAGAACACATTCGGTTAAAAACGAATCGTTATATCTGGTTATTCAAAAAAAAAAAAAAATTAATTCATATTATCATATTACAAATTTGAGAGAGAGAAAGAGAGACCGTAATTTAGATTACAAAGTTATATGAGGCTATGAATAAAGGGGGACCAATATTGATTACATAGTGTAGGAAAAAGTGAATATTTGGGGATATCATTATATGAGGACTATGCCTAATTAATGACCGGTATATGCCAATTTTGTTACCATATACGATTATAAAATTCCAAATTAGTGAACACCCTTTTATGGTGGGAAAAAAAATATTTATAATTTTTTGTGAAGAGATTTGGTAACCAATAAGAACCCAATGTACCAAATTTCAGCGAATTCTGTTGAAAACCGCGCTTAAGAACCCTAAAATACCGAAAATTGGGGGGTACCCTTGTATGGGGTCTACGCGAAAAAATTGACTTATATATAATTTTTTGTATAGAGATTTGCTATCCAATAAGAACTCAATGTACCAAACTTTAGCGAATTCAGTTGAAAAACGCGCTCAAGAACCTCAAAATACCGAAAATTTGGGGGTACCCTTATATGGGAGCTATGCCTAAACGTGGACCGATGTAGCCCTTCTTCGAACCTGCCTGCAGACAAAATACGACTCTCTACAAAATTTTGGCGATTTATCTCAATTCGTTTAGACGCTAGAGTGATTACAACAGGCTGACGGACATGCTTAAATCGTCATAGAATTTTAAGCTTGTCAAGAATATACATACTTTATAGGGTCGGAAATGATTATTTCGATGTGTTACAAACGGAAAAACAAAAACTTCAGTTAAAAACTTAATAATACTGAAAATGGGCGGTATCTTTATGTGGGGACAATATCTAGGGTATATATAGAATATTTTCCGCAAAAAAATTGTTTTACCCACCACTTTCTCGGAAAGCCAAACTAAGTCGGACGGGCCGACTATATGATACCCTTCACAACTTTGAGTAATACAGCAGATGTATTCGCATAAACATGTCATCCTTTACTAAACTCTTCATTTGGATAGATAATGAGACAAAAGTATGTAAATCGATTTAAAGCAAATCTGAATCGGACTTTCGTTGATTATTTGAATTTTGTGCAAAATTTCGCATCAATCTGACAAAAAAAAAGAAACAATAGGGACGGGGCCGACTATATGATACCCTTCACAACTTTGAGTATATACAAAAGATGTATTCGCATAAACATGTCATCCTTTACTAAACTCTTCATTTGGATAGATAATGAGACAAAAGTATGTAAATCGATTCAAAGCAAATCTGAATCGGACATTCGTTGATTATTTGAATTTTGTGCAAAATTTCGCATCAATCTGACAAAAAAAAGAAACAATAGGGACGGGGCCGACTATATGATACCCTTCACCACTTTGGGTATATCCAACAGATGAATCCTAACAGACATCGAATTTTTGAAGGACCTATATATATCGAAATCTAAACCGATTTCAACTAAACTTGCCACACGTTATTTTATAGTAACTTCAGTACATAGTACAAAATTTTGTGCCGATTGGACCCACCTTTGTGAAGCATCTATATCCAACTTCTAGGTTGTAATAACTTCATACGTTGTGCAAAATTTGTGTCAATTTTGTGTAAAATCGTAAGAAAATAATATGTAGAAGCTATATCAAAATCTGAACCGATTTTAATGAGAGTTCCAGGAATTAACTTATATTAACTACTAAAAAGTTGGGTCTTTAGTGAACAATTTACAAAAAAATCGGAAGAAACAATATATAGGAGCTATATCTAAATTTGAACCGATTTTCACGAAACTTAACACACATCATTTTAGACCTAATTCAGTACGCCGTGCCAAATTTCGATAAAATCGAAAGATATATAAGGACTTTGGTACACCATATACATTAAATCGGACGAAAATATGTATGGGAGCTATATGTAAATCTGGACCCATTTTCAGGAAACTTAACACACATTATTCTAGAACTAATTCAGTACGCTGTGCCAAATTTCGTGCAAATCGAAAAATATATAGGGACTTTGGTGCACAATTTACATAAAATCGAACGAAAATATATATGGGAGCTATATCTATATTTGAACCGATTTGCTCGAAATTTGACACACACCATTTACATAAAATCGGACGAAAATATATATGGGAGCTATATCTATTTTTGAACCGATTTTCTCGAAACTTGACACACATCATTCGGGACCTAATTCCGTACCCTATGCTAAATTTCGTGCAAATCGAAAGATATATAGGGACTTTAGTGACCCAATCTATCACTAATTTCAATACGTTTTGTGCCTATCGGCCATATTTTGTGTCCTTGCCTATTGGAGAAAAATATATATAGCAGCTATATCCAAATCTGAACCGTTTTCCATGAAACTTAACACACATCAATCTAGACTTAATTCAGTATGCTATTTTCACGAAACTTAGCACACATCATTTTAGACTGAATTCAGTATGCTATGCCAAATATAGGGACTTTGGTGCACCATTTACATTAAATCAGACCAAACTATATATGGGTGATATGTCTAAATCTGAACCGATTTTTCCCAATTTCAATAGGGTTCGTCTTTGGTCCAAATAAGTGAGCTGTGCCAAATTTCATCAAATTCGGGTCATAAATGCGACATGTAAATTGTTTAAAATTTAACATGGACAGACGGACATGCATAAATCGAATCAGAAAGTGATTTTATGCATATTCTGAAAAGGAACCTTTTGCCTGTTACAAACATATGCACAAAAATAACATATCATGTACCACAATGTGGTGAAGGGTATAAAAATTGGGCCAATATTAATAACGTTACTAGGAATATTAATAACGATACTAGGAAGGAGAACCCAAAATGCCAAATTACAGATGATTAGTTTGAAAAGCTTCAAAATACCGAACATTGTGAATACTGTTATATGGGGGCTACCATAAATAGTACCCCGATATATCTAATTTTCAATACCAACTAGTAAGGAAAGTATTAAAGTCGGACGGAGCCAACTATATGATGCCCTTTACCACTTTGTCTACACTCAAGAGATGCACCCTAAAAGATCTCGTATTTCTGAAGGGTCAATTAAATGGAATTGGACTAAATTAAATATGTGATAAATATGTGATATGTGTGTGTACCAACCTACCTAACGATCAATAACCGGGCGCATTTGTACATTTTTATACTCTACATCATAGTATGGAAAGTCCAACGGAATTCCTTGGTCACTGACATGTGGATATATAATATATACAATTTATATCAAATGCATACATTGACTCTCGGCTTGACTCTTGGAAGTTAGTTTTCCCTTTATAAGTCATCGAAGTTAACATACTCCCTATAGCGAATATTTACAAATCTTCCTTCCAAAAATTATCACTATTAGCTCAGGATATGATTGTAAAGCTATATATCTTATTTTATTTTAGGCTCAAATTTTCCAAATTTAATTTATTTGTTAATAATTTTTACTACATATTTTTGCATTGTATCTGTTGTTAGTGATTTAGTGTAGAACTAACAAATTTCTTATAAAATGTTTACGAACTTTCTAAACAATCTATACATACATTTTTATATTATGTTAGATACATAAAATATTATGGATATCTATAGTCCATTTTCCCAATTTAAACCCAAACATTTATAATAAATTTTTAAATATTTCACTTTTATGTCCTTCCCTTCCAATGATATTCCTTTGAAGATTTTATGGAATGTGTTTTTTTTAGTTAAATAAATTATTTAAAACTTGAAAATGGTCAGTTCCAGTTGATGTGCTCTATAAAAGGAAATCTGTATTCTGCATTACTGGGTTCTCGTTGTGATGTTGATTGTTCTTGAAGTTGATGTCATCTTTGATGCTACTTTTATTGCCACTATCACTTTGACTACTGTTTGCTAAAATTTATAACATTTAAATTGCTCAAGTTAAAGAAACAACAGAGACGAGGAGAGTGAGTGCGGAGAACACATTTGCAAAATGTTCACTTTTACTGCATTAATATTTTATGGGTTTTAAACAACTTTCAAAATAAGGTCAATCGTAATGATGCCAAAATGGTACCTCACAGCAGTCAAACACTGTCACACACACACACACCCAGCCACATATCGACATATTTATGGTGTCCTTTTGAGCCAAGAAGGACAATAACAAAATTACAATCAAACACATACAGAACACATTTACACTCTTGCACATACATATACACCAACACTCACTCACTCTCACAACTTGGGAACATTTTCGTTAACATTTTATGCACCATTTATTTTAACACTTTATTAGCTCAGCAGATGTGACCCGAACCAAACAAATATTATGTCCCATTGTTGGAAAACTGTGAAAAAAGGAGCAACTGCGGGACAAACTCCCTTTTTTGTTGCTATTGGGTGTATGTGTGAGTATGTCACTGCTTATCTAGATGGATGTGAATTTTCGTTGAATTGTGGCATTTGGAGCAATCCCTGTATCCACAAACCCTGCTAATGTGTTGGACGAGGGGATGGTGTCCGAAATACTTAGTTAAAGCAAAGCAACGATAATGATCGTTTTGATGACTGCCAAAATATGTGTGAAAGCATTTTTAGGGTAATATACAATATTTTGCACAATTTTTTTTAAGTTGTGAAACCCTCCCAATGTGTCCTGGTATTTTTAAAACACATTAGCGTCAATGAAACCTTAGCGACAACAAATGTCGCAAGTGTAAATAAATACATTAAAATAAAACAAATTTAATCAGTTATTAAAGGACCATAGCCTAACGGGGCATGCCATATTATAAACGGCATCACTTTATGAATCCCGTATAGCGGTACCCCTATTATTCGATATTTTGTGATATTTTTACATGTTTTCTAACCAAATTGGCTGCAATAATATACTTCTAGTTCCCATTGGGTGTCGTCCAATCGTCCTACTAAATATATCTGCCTATGTCGATGTCCGCGTATAACTTGTAAAGCTCGTGGTTCATTCGACGCCGATATTCACCGTCGACGCAGATCGGCCCGTAGATCTTTCGGAGAATTTTTCTTTCAAACACCCCAAGAGCTGCCTCATCTGCTTGCGCAAGTATCCATGCTTCAGATTCATATAACAGCGCGGGTAGTATTAGCGTATAGTAAAGTGTAAGTTTGGTCTGGCGGGAGGTGGCCTTGTTTCTAAACTGCTTACTTAGACCATAGTAGCATCTCTTGGCCAATACAATCCTTCTCCGAATTTCTAAATTGATATAAAATTGATATTTAAAATATTTAACTACCTCGAAGCTGTAGTTCTCAAGTTCCACAGTTGGTCCGAGTCTACTGGACGTCTTGCGCGTTGATACCATCAGCTTGGCCTTCTCGCCGTTAACTGCCAGACCCACTTTGGCAGACTCCTTTTCAATTTGTTCAAAGGTGGCTGTTGCCGCTCGCAATGTTCGACCCATTATATCGATGTCATCGGCGTAGGCGAGTAACATGTGTTGTTTGGTGTACAGAGTGCCATTTCTGTTCACCATTGCGTCTCGTATGACCTTTTCCAGAAGGATGTTAAAAAGATCACACGTCAAACTGTCACCTTGTCTGAATCCCTGTTCGATATTGAAGGGCTCCGATAGGTCCTTTCCTACTTTAACTGCTGAACTGTGCCATTTGAAGTTATCCTGCATAGCCGTATTAATTTTGCAGGAATGCCGAACGTAGACATGGCTTAAAACACATCTGAAAGGATAGGGCTGTCGAATGCGGCTTTATAGTCGACAAATAGGTGGTATGTATCGATGTGTTTTTCGTGGGTCTTTTCCAGGATTTGGCGCAAAGTAAAAATCTGGTCAATGGTGGATTTGCCAGGTCTGAAGCCGCATTGCTATGGTCCGAAGATGCCATTGACCATTGGCTTCAATCGTTCAAACAGCACACTGGATAGCACTTAATATGCGATGGGATTAGTACAAGATGTATATATAGGAGCTATATCTAAATCTGAACCGAAACATAGCACACATCATTCTAGACTCAATTCAGTTCCCTATACCAAAGTTCGTGCAAATCGAAAGATATGTAGGAACTTTGGTGCACCATTTACATTAAATAGGAGGAAAGTATATATGGGAGTTATATCTATATCTGAACCGATTTCCAGGAAACTTAGCACAAATTTCGTGCAAATCGGAAAATATATTGGCCTTTGGTGAACCATTTACACTAAATCAGACGAATATAAATATGGGAGATATATATAAATCGACTCAGAACGTAATTCTCAAAAGGATCCATGTGTCTACCTGGTTTCCTTTTGCCTATTACAAACATATGTACCACAGTGTATATACCACAGTGTATGTACCACAGTGTATGTACCACAGTGTGAAGGGTATAACAATTTAGTACAGGTTGCAGAATGATAAGGGTATGGGTTGATCTAAATCGGACCACATTTAGATAAAGATCACATATAAGTTCATCCAATTTCATGTTAATGTTCTTTCAAAAATGCGACGGCTGTTAGGATGCATCTGTTGAAAATACTCAAAGTGGTGAAGGGTAAAATATAGTCGGCCCCGTCCGACTTTACACTTTTCTTACTGGTTATATATTGAACACCTGAAACGAAAGCTCGCCATATTGAATTCCACTTCGGTTCTGAACAAGGTTACCCAATAACACACGAACATTATAATCAGAAGGTGTACAGCGTACCCCACATTGGGTATATACAAAGGAATGCAAATGGCATACATGGGTCCACGTTTTGGCCCCCATTTCACGGTTTTCCCCAATATTCAGCAATTTCCTACCAAACGTTATTAATATTGAATTAAGTTTCAGGGTATCCCTAGTATTCGGCCCTTCTAGCAATTTTGGACACGTTTTTTCACCGAATTGGCTGTAATGTAGTATCGTGGGTTCTTGTTGAATAGCACTCAAACGTACCAACAATTATTAATATTGACCCAAGTATCATGGTGTACAACATATAAAGGTTTTCACAGTATTCGGCATTCTTTGCTGTTATTTGGAATTTTGGGTTCTCATTGAATAACCCATATCCGTACCAAATCCGTACCGTACGGTAGCACCAGTATTCGGTATTTTGAGGATTTTCGACGCGTTTTCCAACCAACTTGCTTGTGATTTTGGGTTATCATTGTATAACACATTTCCTGGTGGCTCTCAAATCTAACTATCAAAAATATCAATATTGATCTCCGTTTTATTATAGCCCCATATAACGGTAGCTTCACTATTAGCTATTTTGAGAATTTCAATCATCTTGTTCTAACGTATTTATAACCTTTACCACACTGTGGTGCAGGGTATTATGTATTCGTGCATATGTTTGTAACAGGCAAAAGGAATCGAGATAGACCCATGGTTCCTGTTAAGAATATACATAGAATCACTTTCTAAGTCGATTTATGCATGTACGTCGGTCCGTCCGTCTGTTGATGTGAAATTGTAAACAAAGTACAGGTCGCATTTATCATCCGATTTGGATGAAATTTGGCACAGCTCATTTATTTGGCCCAAGGACAAATTGGGAAAAATCGGTTCAGATTTAGATATAGCTGCCATATATAGTTTCGCCCGATTTTAGGTAAATGGTATGCCAAAGTCCCTATATAACTTCCGATTTGCACGAAATTTAGCATAGCGTACTGTATTGAGACTAGAATGATGTGTGTAAAATTTCTTGAAAATCGGCTCAGATTTAGATATAGCTCACATATATAGTTTCGCCCGATTTTAAGTAAATAGTGCACCAAAGACTCTGAAAATCATTCAATTTGCACGAATTTTGGCATAGCGTCATGAATTAAGTCTAGAATGACATGTGTTAAGTTTCGTAGGGACAAAACCCGAAGAAATTAGTATAACCTAACCTATGACACGTTTCATTGAAATCGATTCATATTTGGATATAGCTTTCATACCTATTTTCATCCGATTTTAAGTAAATGGTGCGGCTGGGCAAAACATAAGACCGTTTTTAATTGTTTCCTTCTGGAGTTTTCATATACTCACCAAAGTCTTTCATACCGAATAGGAATTTTCCAACCACGGGAATCACATTCATAACATAGTGCGTGTCAATTTCCAACATATTTCTTAAAATGGTCACTCCAATTTGAAATAAGGAAATAAATAAAGTGAATGACAAAGTTTTATTAAATGAAAGGTTTGATATTCAATTTGGAGATAGTAAATATTTTACGAATCTATGCCCCTTTTCCAGTTGCTCAAACACACAAATACTTTCATTTAGCTTTGATCACAATTTTCGGGCAAAAACTTTGATTTGTTTGAATTTCCAAAAACAAAAATCCGAAAATCCATTCTGCTTACTTTTCTTCGTGTTGTTGTCCTGTGTCAAACAAACAAATCTCCGTCGTCATTAATCCTTTTAGCGGATGCTGTTTAAACTTTGATGCGACACACCAAAAAAAGTATTGAAGACGTTGAGAAAAAGCGTAAGGAAAAACTTTCAAGTGCAGCTGTTCAAATGACAGTAACTGAGAGGGGGTCGAGAGAGTTGTGTGTGTGTGTAGTAGCAGCTCTCTAATTAAAAGTTCTTTTGCCATTGGATTTGTTTGCAGCTTTTTTAGATGGGGTACGACATCAAATCTTCTTCTAAATTACTTTAGAAACAACCATAAAAAAATCCTTGTGAAAAATTATTATGCGTGTTTTTCAGTGAATGGGTGTGTGGGTGTGTGTGTGCGAATTCAGGTGAGCAATGCTTTGACGTCAATGCCAATCATAAGAGGGGGCGATAAAAAGGTGTGTAATTAGCTAAATATATATGCTGATTATTCAAAGCAGATTTCCAACAACAATTCTTCTTATTAAATTAGACAATTATTCAGAGAACCCCAACAAAGAAAATGTAGATTTCAAATGGGGAACCGGAATGAAATTGTCTTTGGGGGAATTTCTATTAATATTTGTAAAGAAACAACAAAGAGACATTATTGTTATATTAAATAAATATCGGCAATCATTAAAAGTTTTCAGAGAAGGGGGACAATTTGCGTTTTATCCAGTAAGGAAATTATTCTATAGCATGCGGGTTGTTACCGTTATATGAATGCTTTTTAAAACTTCTTCACAAAAAATATTTATTTCAAATGCAAAAGAAGAAAGAGAAAGAATGAAATCGAGGGAGATTACAGATTACCAAGCAGGAAATACTGCACCAATAAGTTTTGGTAAAGGTCCACCTTAACCCTTAACTATTTTTTGAGTTGCCCTTTAAAGGTTTTTTTATCCTCCTGGTAGTGGTAACTTTACGCCTGATTTGCTTGTTTTTAATTAACACCCTTACGGAAGGAAGCTTTTTAGAATTACCCCTAATGATACTCTTTTTAAAATTATCCTCCATTTTCTTTAGTTCAGGAATATTTAAATCTAAATGCTACCCAATACTTAAAGCACTTTTACACGCCAAAACCGAAATTGAAACAGTTGTAATGGTAGACACAATTATACTACAATAGCAACAACAATCGGGAAAATGTCTACAATTTGCTAAGATTCACCCATAAACTTTTACAAATGTTCAAATGAGTACGCAACAATTTGTCATCGAAGGGAAAGGAAAGCGAAGTGAAACTCAACAACTGTCTGACCTTCTGTAAGAGGATTAATTCTTCATTAGCAGTAACAACAGAAACTAATTTACGAACAAACCCATTTTAAATAATGGTATTCTTAACTAATTGTGCATGTAGGCAGGCAGGCAAACAAGCTGACTGACTCCCTGGCAGGCAGGCTGGTAGCTGCGGGACTTATACTGGCTACTGCCTCTGTTGCGGTAAAAACTATTTAGCAAAGTTTTCCATTTTAATTTTCATTTAACCGTAGGCATCTTAAATGACAAATTTCAATTTACATATGGGATAATTTTTGCCAAAAGGGTTGCAGAAGTTCGAATGTGTACTTGTGGGTGTAAGGTTATGGTCTATTGCAATAGACGGGGGAATGAGAAATCACGTGCGTGTGACAGTGTTCATTAAGACATTGAATGACTATAAGTGGGCGACCGGCATAAAAAGTTTTGTATCGTGTGAAGATTACATGAATCTGATTAATACCAGGAAAATGCTGTGGAACCAAAATAGTAACTATGCATTGTTTCGTGCGAAAAAAGAATCAAATTCAGGATCTTCGAATAAACGCAACTTTTAATTTTTGGTTTTCTAAGAAATGTTTAGGAAAGAATTTAACTGGTTCCATTTTTATACCCTTCACCACACTGTGGTATTATATCTTTGTGCATATGTTTGTAACAGGGAAAAGAAAACGATATTCTGAGTCGATTTATGCATGCCCGTCCGTCCGTCTGTCTGTCCATGTTAAATTGTAAAGAAAGTACAGGTCGCATTTATGAATCGAATTGGATGAAATTTGGCACAGCACAAGGACGAACTCTATTGAAATTGGGAAAAATCGGTTCAGATTTAGATATAGCTCACATATATATATTCGTCCGATTTAAGATAGATGGTGCACCAAAGTCCCTATTTCTCTTTCGATTTGCACGTACTGACTTAAGCCTAGAATGAAGTGTACTAGGTTTCGCACAAATCGGTTCAGTTTTATATATAGCTCCCATATATATTTTCATCCGATATAAGGTAAATGGTGCATCAAAGTCCCTATATATCTCTCGATTTGCACGAAATGTGGCACAACATACTGAGTTGAGTCTAAAATGATGTGTGCTAAGTTTCCCAAAAATCGGTTCAGGTTGAGATATAGCCCTATATATATATATATATATCATCCGATTTAATGTAAATGGTGCACCAAAGTCCGAATATATCTTTCGGTTTGCACGAAATTGCTGTGTTTCTTGAAAATCGAAATGATAAGTGCTATAGCTATATATATATATATATATATTTCGTCTGATTAAATTTAAATGGTGCACCAAAGTCGTTAAATATACACGAAATTTGGCGCAGCGTATTGAATTAAGCCTTGAATGATGTGTGCAAAGTTTCGTGAAAATCGGCTCATATTTTGATATAGCTCCCATATATATTTTCGTCCGATTTTACATTAATGCTGCACCAAACTCCTAATGTTTGTCCGATTAACACGAAATTTTGCACAACGTATCAAATTGAGACTTTAATGACGTTATTGGGTTTTGTTGAAATTGGTGCAGATGCAGCCATAGCTTCCATATGTATTTCGAACGGGTGTCTGATTGAAATTCAATTTTTAACAGTGCCGCGTACCGAATATCGTGTAACAATTTTGCTATAAATCGTTTTCCATAAATTTGTCCCATGGTACGCAGACGATTCTAAATCTACCCGAATGAAATTAAATTTATCATATGTTGCAGAAAGACATGAGTATGTTCCTTCGAGGGAACATTGACATACACTTGTCAGGATTCATATGTACAATATATCCAATGTAGTGAAGGGTATAAAATAGTCGGCCCAATCCGACTTCACTACTTTCAGTACGGGTTTTAGACAGACTTTTACTAAAATATTTGAAATTGTCTGATATTCTAAACTCAACTCAGTAGGCTATGCCAAATTTAGTGCAAATCAAAGAATATATAGGGACTTTGGTGCATCATTTTCATATAGTAGGACAAACATATATATATAGCTATATATAAATCTGAACCGATTTTCCCGAAACTTACTACTCATTATTCTTGACTCAATTCAGTACGCTATGCCATGTTTCGTGCAAATCGATAATATATAGGGACTTTGGTGCACTATCTACCTAAAATCGGACGAAAATATATATGGGAGCTATATCTAAATCTGAGTCGATTTTCATGAAACTCAGCACACCTCATTCTAGGCTTAATCCTGTACGCTGTGCCAAGTTTGGGAAGATTTATGGATTTTTATGCACCATTTACCTTAAATCGGACGAAGATATATATATCTAAATCTGAACCGATTTTTCCCAATTTCAATAGGGTTCGTCCTTGGGCCAAATAAATGAGCTGTGCCAAGTTTCATCCAATTCGAATCAAAAATGCGACCTGTACAATTTAACATGGACAGAGGGACGGACGGACATGCATAATTCGACTAAGAAAGTGATTCTATGCATATTCTCAAAAGTAACCATGTGTATATCTCGTTTTCTTTTGCCAGTTACAAACATATGCACAAAGATATAATATCCTGTACCGTAGAGAGGTGAAGTGTATAAAAAGTGATTCTTTATTTATACCCTACACAACTATGTTATCAGAGTATTATAACTTTGTGCAGCCCCAAAAGTTTGTAACGCCGCGAAATATTGGTCCTAGACCCACCTTGAAGTATACCGATCGTCATATCTCGGCTAGCTGAGTCTATCTAGACATGTGTGTCCGTCCGTCCGTCTGTCCATTATAATTTGTAAACACGATACAGGTCACAGTTATGGACCAATCTTCACGAAATTTTGCATGTAGGATGGGTTCTGGCCAATGAAGACCCCTATTGGAAAAGTTCGATTAATATTAAGGGGATGAAATGGACCAAAAATTTATTTTTCTTTGATTTTCTGGTCGCTCCAAAGGCCAGAGTTATGGCCCAAACACTGCGACTTTTGCATGGAGAAGGGGATTGGGCCAAAGAATGAGCGAGCCTGTTTTGATAAAGATCGGTCAATATTTAGCGGGTCAAATGGACCCTGACTTTTGTGTGAAGGAAGTCGATAGTGTATCGTAGAGGAGTCGTATGTAATCGGATGTGGGAGTTACACTTAAATATTTACAGTTATATATTATTTAGTAACCCATTATTACACTAGAGGGCGGAAATATAGCGCTGATCGTTTTGTAATTTTCCATGAGATTCCCGTTATGGTCAACGACAACGCCTATAATTTTCGGTGATGATCAGATAATAATTTTGGAATGAAGTGGACCGAAAATTTATTTTTTGTGTTCTTGTTTTCGAGTCGATCCTTAGGCCACAATTGAAAGCCCAACATCACAACATAACTCACGGCAAAGAGAATCTGGACAAGTACAACCCTCGTCTACTGAATATTAGAAATATTTGTTGACATCTAGTCGGTCAAGAGGGTGCAAATATCGCGAATTATTGCCCAAGCTCAGAATATACAAACACAGAAAGCTCGATTGTCGTGGAAGTTGTGTAGGGTATCATATGGTCGGCCCCGTCCGACTATACTGCTCCGCTCACTGGTTTTATTTTCAAATTATGACATAAAATATCAATAACTTTGACACCGCTTTTAAGTCACTATTACGCAATAAAATCATAACTTTTTATATGTTTTCTTTTCAATGTCATCAAAAAATTCTTATTTTAAAAAATGAAGAAAAAAAATAATCTTTGCCCAAAAACAAATTATAAATTACCTGTAGTCCATTGTACACAATTTGGCATAGATTGCAGAAGACATGTGTATGGCTTGAGGTAAGTCGGTTCACATATGGATATATGTTAATTAATATATATGTTATTTAATTTCGCCTAATTTCAGGTCAATGGTCTTTCAAAAATGTTTGTTAGTATGAAATGTTTATTTGTTCGGGCAGAATTGCGACAATTGGTAACAAATTTACATATAGCTTATGTACATAATTTTGGTTTATTGCATACAATGTGTACACCGTCTATTTCTGCCCAATTGACATTAAATTTTGCATAGATTTCCGAATGACTTATTGATGTATTGGTCCGATTCGTTATGTTGTACTTGTAATTGACGTTATTAGAGTCTTATAGTAACAATTTTTAATATTTGTTATATAGTCCTCAGTGCACGACAATGATACTGTTGATAAGTCGCCAAGTCACACACGATGCGACAATGCTTTTACACACATATTACGGCATATTGTTTTATATCAAAATATTAAAGCATCAATTTTGACATAAAATATCAATAACTTTATTTATTTTTACCCCAATAACAGACATCATTGCTGAAACGTGTCATGGTTGCATTGGAAATATAACCTTAAATTTCTCAGTCTATATATACTTTTTCCGTTAAGGCCATTAGCTACTTAAATCAATACACATGCACACAATTACAATTTCTAAACAGAAGCAGCAGCAACAACAACAACGATACTTACAATAATACTAAGTAAGTCTACTTAAAGACGACGAGAAGAAAGAAACAATAACATAAATTACACTATATATGTGTGTGTGTGAGTGTTTTGTACAAGACAAGAGAAAACGACTTAAGGATGTAAGAAAGGATTAGGACTTTGGCAAGCCATTTTCACACACAAACAAACACACACACGCCCTGAAACAAATGTGTGCAAATGCATGGGAAAAATTGCGCCATAGACAAAATATAACTCACATATGTAAATATATATGTATGTGTGTAGGTTTGTGTTAAAGCCAGGCAAATTCCAAAACAACTTCCAACAACTGTAAAATATGTGTCTGTCGCCAAATGCATGAATGGATTTTAAGCAGCTATTCTAGAGTGTGTGTGTGTGTGTGTGTGCGGCACTTTACCTCTCATGGGGTATGGCCTCAGGTTTGCTTCTTATTCATCTTCTTATGTCTTTAGCTTTTACACTTACAGCTACTGTAGTTATATGCAAAAATGTATGTTTCGCTTGCCATATTTGAATATAGACTCTTGTGTCTGTGTTGTTGTTGTTCTTGTTATTGTGTGAATAATGCCTGTGTCTTCACATAAGGATCAACTTAAGCGCACAGAGAGCGTGCACAACAATCTATAACTTTAACGAGACAAGTAGATATTTTAATAATAATCATACACACATCCATGCATATATATACAGAGACTTGCAATTACACCGAAGACACTCCTTTTTGTGCATGTCTATTGTATGCATATATGTGTGATATGATTTGCTACTGTATCTGTCCGTGCAAATTTCATGTTATGAATAGCACAACTAAATGAATGTCATACTAAATGTATGAATATGATAAAGGGGTATGTGCTGAAATATTAGGTGGTAACAGACAGGATTGGTTGCGGTTGTAATGAATTTGGCAACATTTGTAGGAGTCATGTGGAAAACAAAATCGGTAATAAATTATATTTGCTCGGCAAGAATGAACTTATTATTATTTGCATAATTATTAAGAAATACGAAAGTTCAGCTAAGGTGAACTTAGTTCTTAACTATTGGACGATAAGTTCAAAAGTCAAATCGTATTTTACTATATATATATGATGAATCATATCAAAATTGAGGCTGTGGTAGCTACAGTCATATTTAGTCTATGTTGGTTAAATCTTTTAGGTTCGAATCCAAAAATTCCACAGTGATTCGAAGGAGTACATATCTGACTCTGGTATGAACTAGGATTATTAACAAAAATTAACAAAATGACGGCCCTATGATATTCCATTTTTGCTAAATTCCCAATTTTTTTGTTCTTTGACTACAAAGCACGTTAGAAAATAAGGAAAATCTTGGCCGTTTACATTTTTATACCCTTCACTCTTCTTTGTGCATATGTTTGTAACAGGCAAAGGGAAACGAGATAAACCCATAGTTCCTTTTGAGAATATTCATAGAATCACGTTCTGAGTCGATTTATTCATGTCCGTCCGTCTGTCCCTCTGTAGATGTTAAATTGTAAACAAAGTGCAGGTCGATATAGGTACCAAAGTTCCTATATATCCTTCGATTTGCACCAAATTTGGCATAGGGCACTGAATTAGGTCCAGAATCATGTGTGCTAAGTTTCGTGAAAATCGGTTCAGATTTAGATATAGCTCCCATATATAGCTTTGTCCGATTTTATGTAAATGGCGCACCTAAGACCCTATATATCTCTCGATTTGCACGAAATTTGGCATAGAGTACTGAATTTAGCTTAGAATGATGTGTGTTAAGTTATGAGAAAATCCGGTCAGATTTAGATATAGCTCACATATTTATTTTCGTCCGATTTAAGGTAAATGGGGCACGAAAGTCCCCATATATCTTTTTATATTAGCATGATATTTCGCATAGGGTACTGAAGTAGAATCATGTGTGCTAAAGCAAAAGGACACCTATTTTAAAAAGATCGGTTAAGAACCGCGGATGTGCCTCCACAATCAATTTTGGATAAAGTACGCATATTATTCGCGTATCGATGAATTTTTGACCTATTTCCACACAGATTCGCGAATTTGACAATACAAGCATAAATGCATGTAAAATTAATTCGAAGAAAACCGCGATTATTTACGCGAATTTGTCAAAATAAGTTTTTGCAGTTTTTCCCACATTCAAGGTACCTGTATCCGCCGTTTTATTGGGCGGAATTGAACATGAATGGATCCGGCACGTAAAAAAACCAAAATCACGCGGGGTTCCACGGAATTTGAATGGAGTTTGTTAATTTTAGACTCAAAAAATATGTTTTTTATAAAAATTTACGCACCAAATTTTCGTCTTTGGAACTCAATTGCAAATAAGCTACAGTGAGCACATTCATGAGATATACACTAAACGAAGCAGAATCACGAGTTCTACAATCCTATAATTAGTTTATTCTATTATCTGGATGCGCATCCTAATTATAAGAAAAATTCAAAAAACACGGAAAATCCGGCTTCAAAATGTCAGCATCCATTTTGGGTGGATGCAGTGATTACATCGAAAAATCATACATTAGAACCATATTGTCCATGGGGTATTCTGCAACTTAGTCACTGATCACATGTGCGTGCGTTGTGTAGTTTAGCCACAAATCAGGAAGGAACACAAAAAAACTCGTTGGCTTCAACACATTTTCACCCATTTTTTTACATTACCACCATCACAGCTTCCACGCAGCTTATTATTTATTACCAATATTTTAAGATTTTGACAAGAACACTTCATTTTATAGAATTGAATTTTAATTATATGCAATATGTTCATATTTCGCGAGTTATAACCTTGCAAACCTCAGCTTCAAGGAATTTAAAAGATTTTTGTAATTTCCCATATGGGAGCTACAAAACGCGATATTCTCGGCTAAATTTTATACCTTGTTCAAAATTTCGTCGTAATCGGAGAAACATTGGTTAAAATTGCAGCATTTTCATAAAATCGGACGTAGATATATATGTGAGCTATATCTAAATCTGAACCGATTCCAAGAAGGCTAGGCATTTATTAATCTATATCTAATTCAGTAATCTGTGCAAAATTGCGGTTCAATCGGACAATTATTGGGAGATTGGTGCACCATTTACCTAAAATCGGACGAAACTATATATAGGAGCTGTATCTAAATCTGAACCGATTTTCTCCAAATTCAATAGGTTTCGTCCTTGGGCCAAATAAGTGACATAGTACCAAATTTCATCCAAATCGAATTATAAATGCTACCTGCACTTTGTTCACAAAAATGCATGGACGGACAGACTCAGAAAATGATTCTATGCATATTCTAAAAAGGAACCATGGGTCTATCTCGATTCCTTTTGCCTGCTACAAACATATGCACAAAGCCATAATACCCTGTACCACAGTGTGGTGAAGGGCATAAATATATGTCGTCTGTCTGTTGAGTTCGCAGTATTTTATATATAGGTTTAAAATTTAGCACATGAATTCCTGTTTCGTACCGAAAATTAGATATATATTGGCCCACTTTTTGATATAGCGTCAATATAACGGTACTTCCCAAATTTTAAGGCATTTGGGCATGAATTTGAGCCAAATTGGCTTGCAAATCTTCTTACCAAAAATTATGACTATAGATCGTATTTTGAGTAAAGGTCCAGCCGTTTTTTGGGTATTTTGATTGTCCTAAGTGCATTTATCAACCGAAGTCCTCTACGTAAACCATAGGTTAAGTGTTGTTCCGAGTTTCTTGAATACCAGGGAAAGTTCCAATTCACGATATTTAGATTCAAATTTGGAATTTACGTGTTTTAGTGAAAGGCATTGAGTTAGTCTTCATGAGATTAACATCAAAGCCATTGTGTTGGGACTACACTAACAGAAGCATTTATACACCATACATACTATCGGAAATGGTTGGTAAAAATTTATTGCCACAACATGCAAAGCTTGAGTTTATTGCTCTGTTTTTAACCCACTCAATCAGGATAGGATAAATCCCCGTGTTATTAAATGCTATGTATATCGATCGCAACACTACTTAGTAATTGTACAGTTAAAGTTATTCACGATTTTTCTTGATGCATCCAACAACCTCGTGTAAAGTAGTGTCGACTGACCAATTGATCGATTCTAATATTCTAATACTAGATTCTAATACTAGATTTCTGATATATCGAAGAAATCTGAAAATTTACACTTCTCCAAGTTCTTCTCAGCGCATCTAACAATCAAATTCGGTTGTGGTCAATGGATCTGAGAAGCCTCAAGATACAGTAACTATACTCATGTCTTCAATACAGAACGACCAAAAGTCATATTGATTTTTTTTGAAATACTAGCCTTATTGTAACATTTCCCCCTAATTTTCCAAAGCACTGCAATGTCATTTGTTCATCAATAGTTCAATAGTTTTGGTAGCGCAATCAAAGTTCCGATTTTTTATATATAATTGCTTTAAACTTTATAGTTTGTATTTATAGTCATTAAATTGGCTTGTTCTTAAGGGCCACCCTAATGTGTTTTCATTTGATCTAGTGTATGAAGTAAAATATATAATGATGCAAGGACAAAACGTGAGATATCTTAAGATTACACATATGATAAAATTTATTTTTTGTATACACACACAAACAGCCTTCAGAAGATGACAAATTTACAGGCATTGACCGCAATATGTTACAGAGAAGATGAAAAAAAAAAACTGGAACATAATATATAATTTAGTAGATTAAGTGATGGAAAGTAAATATTATTAATAATGTTTTATGAGTAGCATTTTTTACTTTTATCTATTTGAATAGTCAATTTTCCAAACCACAGATGTCCCAATTCAGTGCCCAGTTCTCATTTAGGTCATAACAGCAACCCATTAACTTATCTTAGTAATGTGTGACATTATATGATCACACAAACCGCATAATTAGTTGCCATAAAACGCACATACACATACGTCGCACATAAACATATTTACATATATTATTCTCACAAAGGAATACATATCTATTATGATGATAATGTAAATATATCCTTGCAATTTATACCCACTATTATTACAATTCGGAACATTACGTAGAAAAGGAAAAAAAACTTTAACTCGACTATTGGCTGATTTACGGGGATTGGAAAATTTGTTATTAATGATTTCTATTATGTTTGGAGACATAGGCACTATAATGCGTCGAAACTTCATCGTAGAGATTATGCTCGTTTAATAATTATATTAACTTAATTTTCATAATGACATTCACATGATGACATTACCAATAATGCTTATCTGTCATTCACTAAAGTTAATAACTGGATTAGTTTTAGCAAATTGTTTTAAGGTTACAGAAAGTAATAATAATTGTATAGATTGTGAACCGTTATTATATGTGTTAACTTATGTTATTGTTTGGATTTTATATAGAGATTGAGCGATTTTTATGCTTTGTTGACATTTAAGAAATATAGGCGTTTCTTTTAAATAACTCATACTCAAACGAAACAATGGTAGATGATAATGTTAACATCATAGAAACTTTTGAAGAAACAATAAGGATTATCAGGAAAGCTCACTTCCCAACGAACACATTGACAACTGCTGATGTCATGGTAATAAGGAAGGTAAGATTGGAGGAACCTTAGATTGACAAAGAGCATCTCACAATTTAAGCAGCTGGACCAGACAACGCTTATGTACAATAACTTGTCGATAGAATGAACGTATCACCTTTGAGTTACCACTGACATGAAAACGGACAAAATTTCAATCAATCAGTTTCGTGCAAACCGAAAGATATGAAGGGGCTTTGGTACAACAATTTACCTTAAATCGGACGAAAATATATATATGTGAGCTATATCTAAATCTGAACCGATTTCAGGAAACTTAACACCATCATTCTAGACCTAATTCAGTACGCTGTGCCACATTTCGTGCAAATCGAGAGATATATAGGGAGTTTGGTGTACCATTTACATTAAAACGGACGAAAATTTATGTGGGAGCTAATCTAAATTAGAACCGATTTTCACCAAATTTAGCACACATCATTCTATGACAAGTGTTGGTCAAATCGAAAGATATATAGGGACTTTGGTACACCATTTATATTAAACTATTTTCAGGAAATTTAACAGACCAATTCAGTACACTGTGCCAACTTTCGTGCAAATCGAAAGATATATTGCGACTTTGGTACACCATTTACATTAAATCGGACGAAAATATATATGGGAGCTATATCTAAACCTGAACCGATTCCAACAAACTTCGCATACATAAGTATGGACCTGATTCAGTACGATGTGCAAAATATTGTCCCAATCGGAAAAATATTGGGAGTTTGGTGCATCATTTACCTAAAATCGGATGAAACTATATATGGGAGCTATATCTAAATCTGAACCGATTTTCTCCAATTTCATAGGGGTTCGTCCTTGGGCCAAATAAGTGAACTGTGCCAAATTGCATCCAAATCGGATCATATATGCGACCTGTACTTTGTTCACAAAAATACATGGACGGACAGACGGACATGCATAAATCGACTCAGAATGTGATTCCATACATATTCTCAAAAGGAACCATGGGTCTATCTCGATTCTATAGCTATATCTAAATCTAAACCTATTTTTACGAAGCTTAGCAACCATCATTCTAGACTCAATTCAGTACGCTATGCCAAATTTCCCGCAAATAAAAAAGTTATAATGGGACTTTGGTACACCATTTACATAAAAACGGACAAAACTACATCTGGTAGTTATATCTTAATCTGGTAGTTATATCTTAATCTGAGCAGATTTTTACGAAACTCGGCACACACCATTCCAGACATAATTGAGTACGTTATGCCAAATTTCGTGCAACTCGAAAGATATGTAGAGACTTTGGTGCACCATTTACATAAAATTCGACGAAACTATATGTGGGAGCTATATCTAATCTGAACCGATTTTCACGCAACTCAGAACAGGTTATTCTAGACTTAATTTAGTACGCTATGCCAAATTTCGTGTAATTCGAGAAATATATAGGGACTTTGGTGCACTGTTTACATAAAATCGGACGAAACTATATATGGGAGATATATCTAAATCTGAAACAATTTTCACGAAACTTAGCAGACATCATTCTAGACTTAATTAAGTACGCTTTGCCAAATTTCGTGCAAATCGAAAGATATTTAGGGTCTTTTGTGCACCATTTACATAAAGTCGGACGAAACTATATATGAGAGCTATATCTAAATCTGAACCGATTTTCCCCAATTTCAATAGGGTTCGTCCTTGGGCCAAACAAATGAGCTGGGGTAGCTTCTGCATTTGATGGGGCACATTCGGCACCATAGTTATAGCCTGGTAATTATCACCGCTATCAGTCTGGTAGAAATTCAGATTCTCTAAAGGTTCTATTTTGTTTTAATATGCGACTCAAAGTTTCTAGCGGCGGACGTTGGCTTCTCAAGGTCATTCGCGCTATCAGAATTAGCTTTTTATACTATTCCCCCCACTGTGGTACAGGGTATTACGTCTTTGTGCGTATGTTTGTAACAGGCAAAAGGAACGAGATAGACACATGGTTCCTTTTGAGAATATGCATAGAATCTGTCTGTCTGTCCAATTGTCTGGAATTGGAGAAAATCGGTTCAGATTTAGTTATAGCTACCGATTGATACATTTTGCACAGCGTAATAATTAATTTCCAGACTCGTTTATCCGTTAAGTTTAGTTAACATATGTTCAGATTTAGATATTGCACCCATATATAGTTTCGTTCGATTTTATGTGAATGATGCACCGAACTCCTACTATTTGTCCGATTAACACAAAATTTTGTACAGCGTACTGAATTAGGGCCGTTGTGTGGAGATTACCCTGAAACTTAGGTTTCAGGGTAATCTGGTTTGATTGATCTGCTTAATCACAGCTGCATCATTATAATTGTGGTCCTTCTGCGAAGGAGCTGGGACACAGTGCTCAGCATGATGTACTGCCGTAATATGAATAATTTTCTGCAATGTATACGGTGATAACCGCTTCATATCTTTAAGGATGTGATGAGTAAATGGATTTTGGATTTTTTTTTGGATGAGTAAATATCAGAGCAGGTATGCATTGGCATATCACATACCATCATGAGCTGTAGAATTTAAACAACACATTCCGATATTATTCACCTATACTATTTTATAATATAACTAGCTGAACCCGTGGCGCTTCGCTGCCCATACTATAGTTATTAACATTGGGTAGTTAACTTCGAAAATAATTTGTAGGTATATCATAGTGTAATATCAGTAATAATTGCGGTCTATGTATTAGTATATTTGATTCTATTCAATAGATTACAAATACATTTTTAAATAATCTTTGAATAACGGTGGTAGTATTAACAACAAATTTAGCTTGACTTTTCTAAGCAGTTGTAATAGTACCATACACAAATATATTTTCTCCAATATTTACATGTTTCTCATTAATCTTTTCAAGACCACTAACATTCTTAATTTACATTACAGCAATTTTGTATGTCTGTATTCTCAACTATTTCCCCATGATATGATTGGGATCCTTTTCTCACTCCGAGTAATATCGCTTATATACTTGACGTATGATCCTTGTTAAGTTTGAGTTGTGTATTTTTCATTGCCAAGAAAAATTCACAACAATGCATTATCACATCATAATATTTTACCGAACCTAGATATAGTATTGTTACTCTTAAGAAACCATGATCAAGTCCGTAGATGGGATTTGTGGCATTTGAGTTAGTCATTTCCTCTATACATCCTCGAAATATATCAGCTATAATGATAAGCCACCACAGATTTCGGACTTTTATAACTTTTATTCCACAATTAGCATTTCTCTTTTGGATATCTCTCATATTGAATTCATAGTCTTTTTCTTCAATGGTGGTTGAATTTTTAAAATTAAAAAATCCAAATTTTATTTTTTTCACAAATTGACAAAATGTAAAAATTAAAATGTCAAAAATTAAATGTCAAAAAAATATATGCATAGAAAACCAGTAAGGAAAGTAGTAAAGTCGGACGGGGCCGACTATATGATACCCTTCACCACTATGGGTATATTAAACGGGACTATTAACATGAAATTGGATGAAATAATATATGTGATATTTATCTAAATGTGAATCTACCTAGATATATCCATAAATTATGTAAATCGACTTCAAACAAATATAAATACGTTATACGTTGGGCTATGTATGTACTTCTAGAAACGTAATTCTATGCTCAATTTTGTACGTTGAGCAAAATTTGATGTGAATCTGACTAACATGAGGAGTTTGATGCGAAAATATATATGGAAGCTCCATCCAAATATTAAGCGATTTCAAGCAAACTTGTCACAGGTTAGGTTATACTAATTTCAGAACGTTTTGTTCCTATTGGTTCCTTGGTGCGTCAATTACTTAAAATATGTGAGCTATATATGAGCGAGCTATATAGAAATCTGGACCGATTTTCTCGAAACTTGGTAGACATCATTCTAGGCTCAATTCAGTACGTTATGCCAAATTTGGTGCAAATCGAAAGATATATAGGGACTTTGGGGCACGATTTACATGAAATCGGACGAAACTATATATGGGAGCTATATCTAAATCTGGACGGATTTTCCCGAAACTTGGCAGACATCACTCTAGGCTTTATTCAGTACGTTATGCCAAATTTCGTGAAAATCAAAAGATATATAGGGACTTTGGGGCACCATTTACATGAAAACGGACGAAACTATATATGGGAGCTATATCTAAATCTGGACGGATTTTCCCGAAATTTGGCAGACATCATTCTAGGCTCAATTCAGTACGTTATGCCAAATTTCGTGCAAATCGAAAGATATATAGGGACTTTGGGGCACCATTTACATGAAATCGGACGAAACTATATATGGGAGCTATATCTAAATCTGGACCGATTTTCTCGAAACTTGGCAGACATCATTCTAGGCTCAATTCAGTACGTTATGCCAAATTTCGTGCAAATCGAAAGATATATAGGGACTTTGGGGCACCATTTACATGAAATCGGACGAAACTATATATGGGAGCTATATCTAAATCTGGACCGATTTTCCCGAAACTTGGCAGACATCACTCTAGGTTTAATTCAGTACGTTATGCCAAATTTCGTGCAAATCAAAAGATATATAGGGGCTTTGGGGCACCATTTACATGAAATCGGACGAAACTATATATGGGAGCTATATCTAAATCTGGACGAATTTTCTCGAAACTTGGCAGACAGCACTCTAGGCTTAATTCAGTACGTTATGCCAAATTTCGTGCAATTCAAAAGATATATAGGGACTTTGGAGCACCATTTACATGAAATCGGACGAAACTATATATGGGAGCTATATCTAAATCTGGACCGATTTTTACGAAACTTGGCAGACATCATTCTAGACCTAAATGATTAAGCTGTACCAAATTTCGTGCAAATCGAAAGACCGTTTACATTAAATCGGTTAAATATATATATGGGAGCTGTATCTAAACCGATATTTCCCAATTTCAATAGGGTTTGTCCTTGGGCCGAATAAGTGACCTGTGCCAAATTTCATCCCATTCGGATCATAAATGCGACCTGTACTTTGTTTACAATTTAACATCTACAGACGGACAGACGGACGGACGGACATGCATAAATCGACTCAGAAAGTGATTCTATGCATATTCTCAAAAGGAACCATGTGTCTATCTCGTTTCCTTTTGCCTGTTACAAACATATGCACAAAGACATAATACCCTGTACCACAGAGTGGTGAAGGGTATAATGAATATTAGTTCAGAGGTATGATTACTGTTGATGCTATAATTTCTCGTCATCGCGGAATTTTCGAAGTTTTTCTTGCCTATCTTACTTACATGGGTTGGCATGACTTACTACGAAAATTGCAGTAAAATCTATTTAGTGGTTTTTGTATCAACAACCAAAAGAGTTTTCATTTTCTACATTTAGATTAATTAAATGCAGTGAGAGTACATTTTCCCCTATTGTACCACGCCAATTTATATAGGGATGATGCGTATTTGTACCAAGTTACTCAGTCAAATTTTTATGTGGGAATCTCTAACCCTTCTTAAGATATAAGCTTTGAAAATAAATATTAGTTCAGATGTATAATTACTTTCGATGCGATAACTCCACATCCACGCGAAATTTTGGAATTTTTTATAGCCTATATTATTTCCCTCGGATGACATGATGTGCGGTAAAAATCTCAGTAAAATCTGTTCAACGGTTATTGAGTCTAGAAACAAAACATTTTTTATTTCCTACATGTAGATTATTTAAGTGTAACGGAGAGTGCATTTCCACCGATCTTAACTCGCTCATATTTTTATAAATAATGTGTATTCACAAATACGATATACAGATACATTTTGAAGGCGTTATCTGTAACCGTTATTAATATAAACGCATATTACATGTTCGGATGCTTCCACGCGGAATTTTAAAAGTTTATATAGCCTATGTTACTTTCAGGACATGACCCGAAATACAGTGTAAATCTCATTAAGATCTGTTCAGCGGTTTTGGCGTCTATCGGTAACATACAAACAAACAATTTTTTTTTCTATTTTATATATATAGATATGTCAGAATCCCTATGGTGGCGGGGATATTCGGGAAGGATATCTGAACGCACAATTATTTATATTGGACATGCATATATTTTTTTTTTTTTATAAAAATTCAGGAGAACATTTCTTAAGATATTACTTCCAAATACTTAACCCAGATTTCAATATGTTCATCTTCAAGATCTCGTTAAATCCGAGATTTTCATTTAGTATTTATGCAAATCACATACCAACAATATGAAAGTGTTAATTGTCCTTTGGTAAACTACTTTGGGCAGTTGTATATACATATTTGTTTAAAACAAAAACTTGTACTTAAAAATCACTTTTATGCAAAAAAAAAAAAATCTTGGCAAGATCTTAACATAAATGTTGGATGAGCATATGCATCATTTTTTAAGCATATCCGTTACCTCATTAAAAAATCATAAAAATGTTTTCAAGCCAAAAAAAAAAAAAAAACCAAAACATCTGAAGCAACCATGAACTATACGAAAGAACGAACCAACGAACGAACAATACTGGCGCTCACATTATGAAACAACCTCATTTTCTTTTTCATTACGTTGTGTTGTCTTTTTTCCTTACTTCTCGCTTTTCCTTATTTGTGTGTGTGTGCTTGTTTGTGCTGTTGATGCCACTTCAAAAGTAATAAAATGTCAATTAGCAGCACATGTTGTTATGATGTCGTTGCTGAAACTACTTTTGTTGATGTTGATGCAACTGCAAACTACACGGACACACACACAGAGGCACACAAAGTGCAACAGAATGTTTGTTCTCTTTCCGTCTCCCGAAAAGTTCGTTGTGTATTTTTTCGTTTGTGTTCATATTTACTGCATTTGTACTTGCACACCAGCAGCTATGCAACAGCATTATTATCAAAATCGTATATCATATCGGGCATAAAAAGCAGGGTCATATGTTAAAACTCTCGCTTTGCGATGCGAAAAAAGACAACCAAAAAAAGTAACGCAAAGCATACCCGCATTAAGATCTTAATGTTGCAATTTGTTCCGAGAGCAACAGTCATCTCAAGAAAAGTATATTGAACAAAAATTACAAGGACACACACACATACTTTGATGTGAAATATTTGTTTTCTGTTTTACAATAGGTGGGGTGGATGATGTTATAGCTGATTTTTCAGTCCTCAGCTCAATGGATACAAAGAAAATATGATTGGAAGCAGTCAAAAATGTGTGTCCTAAAATTAATGGATTTAGATCCAATATATATTTGAACAACAACCTAGTCAAAACATTTATATATCCATAATCTCTTTTGATGTGTTGAGGTTATTCCTTTATAAACAACCGACCTTCTTAAACGCTTCATGAGTGGATAAATTTGGAGTGGGACATAACATTAGATTGAAGATATATACATCCGAAATCGGTTATAATCGATGTTACTACAAAAGATGTAATTTGAAATTTTTGGCATTCAGAAATTGTTAATTAGGTTCTCATAGCATCGATACCCTACTCCAAATAATATATACGCTTGGTATTAAAGGTCCGGATGGAGCTGGAATCCTGAAATTTGAAATCAACACTACCGTCGTCATATATCTATGTTGATCACACATTTAATTTTGTCCGATTACATGCCAATGGTCCAAGGAGGTTATATGCTTGCCATTCTAGTCTTAATTTGCCATATTTGTCTCAATTGGACAAACATTGGATGCACTATTGCATTTACAGAAATTTATTTGACTTTGCATTTGACCTTGTACCACTGTTTTATGAATGATGGAAAAAAACCGCGCTCCTTCACATCGCAACCAACCCATATCAGACCTTGGTCTTGTGACTTTTTATTCCCAAAATTGAGGAAGATCGTATATGTACGAGGCCACACCTCGAGTGAGGAGATAAAATCTAAATTGAATGAATAACATCGAGTAATATGGTATTCCGGGTTCTTGGAGCCTCATATATATATATATATATATATATACAAAAAATCATCAATACACGTCCACGTTTTGACATACCAACCAAATAAAGGACACGTACCAATTTCCGTATTTTAAAAGTTTGAACTTAATTTTCCCAACAAAGTAGCTATATATTGACATTACAGACAATATTACATATATCGACGACTCCGAACCATAGTATGCTAAGTCTGATAAGTGAGTTTTTCAGAAGAAGCTTTCAAAGTATGGAAGTTTCTTTAATCGTACGTGCCATGCTAAGTACATTTTTGCTTATAACTTTGGTTTGGATTGGCCGATGATTACCAAAATTTCAGTGACTTTAAATTAAGGACCGTAATATCTAAAAACGTAAATAACTTTAAAACATGCTAAGTCGACTTAGCATACTATGGTTCGGAGGCGTCGATATGTGTCTAAGTTTCGTCATAGTCTTTATTTATATAGGTCCTGGTCGAGATGACAGACACATACATAACTCCCATATACACGTTCGCTGTAATTTCACAATGGGTATGATTTAATATGTGTGCACTCATCCCAAAAGATTTTTTTCATTCCCAAAAATTGTCCTTCCGTCAAATTCACAAACACACTGTAACGAGAGGACAAAAGACGGACGGAAGAAATATACAAGAGGTTCTCCTAAGATACTTATTGTAAGGTACAAAAATCTAAGGAGCAATTAATTTTGTTATATCTTACGAGATTCATTAGATTTCGTGTTTTTAACCAAAAGTATATAAAAGCATTAAAACATATCGGAGTCGTGAAAAGATTGGCCTGCAGTCGAGTTATATTTGGCTCGAGTCCGAGGCCCCAGTTCAATTTTATTTCACATCGCAAGATTATCGATTGGGAAATTATCACTAAATTTTGCAAGGCTTGGGCTTTGCAATCCGCCCGACTATTAGATTTGCTATCTTGTTTTCATTTAAAAATATTTATTCTTATGAATGTTATTCTTTAATGATTCCTTCTATTTGACGATCCCATCTAATATATTAATGAACAGAATTCACAATATGTGCACAATGACATTAAGGGGACCCCCCATTCTCGGGGTCAATTTTTTATTTTTTTTTTTATTTAATTCGAATGTACACTAATTCAAGAATGTCCCTACAAAATTTCAAGTGAAAATCTCTAGAACTTTGGAAAATATAGCCGATTTATTGTGTCAGCATCAAGTGACGGCTAAAGGGCTTCTCAAACTTTAAACGCGTTTTTCTCTTTTGCTAGTGGCGGGCACGATAACTCAAAAACTAATAACCCAATCGATTCCAAATTTTTACACGTTTCACTGTGAGTGTAATGCTATCGTATGAACTAGGATAAAGCCAATCGGTGAAGATCTTCCTTATTTTTTAACTTGGTTTTTTGGTCAAAAATCGGCGATTTTAAAAAAATATTTTTTCAAAGGTCCGCCATTTTGTTAATTTTAGAGCGAAGTCAATAATCCTAGTTCATACGAGAGCCAGACATGTACTCTTTCTAACACCGTTGGAATTTTCGAATTCCGATGTTCCAGTGAGGAGTTATCATGCCCGCCATCAAAAATAAGGACTTTTCTTTAATTAAATAAAACAACAACAAAACAATAACAAAAATTTTTTGTAAATTATTTTTCTTCGCTTTTAAATCTTCAAATATATATGTGCAAAGTTACAAAGCTTAACAAGCATTGGTATTGATTTACCAGCCCATTGAAAATCTTGAAAAATAAAAATCGAGAATGGGTGGGGCCCCCTTAATGTGTAATGAAAAGTTTATTTGTTTGTTTTTCTATAATGCTAATTTCAGTATCTCAGCACACTTTAGCCAGTTCTAACAATATATTTACTGTTCAAATTCTTTTGTACAACAAATATGCAATGACACGATAATCATGTCGTATCGACGTTGGCTGCCATGGAAATTTGAGGATGCCATATTTCCAGTTGTATGATGCGAATAAGTTAATAAAAGAACATTTTATGTATCTAACAGAAGGAATATAATTTAGCTGACATAAAATCTGGGTGTTTGATAGATACATACTCAGATGATATATAGTATATATTATAATAGCTATAGAAAAACTCGAACCGGTATTACCACATTATCGGCAGTGGTTCTAGATCAAAGTCGGGCTGTAAGCCTCCCGGGTTTATGAATCCTTTTTTTCTGATCTGTTCTACGCTTCGTGTGATATTTAATACCAAATATTCATTATTCTGGGATGTATTCATTGGCAATGGTGTTACATAAATGTTCCTATAATATAGACATCTAACACATTCTATCACATAGAATGTATAAATAGAAGCCATACCTATTTAAAAATAACAATCGGAGCTAATTGATGTAACTTGACAAGTTGGGATTCTTCCCACGAAACTCTTCACTCCTCCCACGTAATTAGTCATTACTCAAAAACTTATATCTGTGACAAATACTCATACTTACTAGATGCATTCGTATGTATGCATTTCTCACACCACCCTACCACCCTCATTCCTCATCACATTTCACAATGTGATGATGACAATTTAATGATTTCAACTACATTGAGGCATGCATCACAAAAATGTGGCACATTACATTCAGATGTGCAGCATATCAACAGCTCATTAGTATGAAATTGAAATTAAGTGATATTGTCTGATATATGAGTGTATGTATGTGTGTGTGTGTCGTTAACGATGAAATCGAAAGTTGCAATTTACTGCAAACATAAATTCTAAATATAAAGTTTTAGTAAAAAGTTTTTTTTTTATTGGCAAATGTTGATGAGATTTTTTAAATAGTTAGAAAACACAAACAATAATTTTGTATGGGATCGATAATTTATTGTATGGCCAGGTATGTAGCTCAATTGGATCGAAAGAATTATCGATGATGGGACTACTATCCAAATTTTAAGAATTCTAAACGTTTTATCATTCTATTTGCAACGCCTTCAAATATTGTTCCTATGTTTCTGATCCATATAATAGCACGGGTAGTAGGTCTGGCGGGAGGTGGCCTTCTTTCTAAACTGCTTACTTAGACCATAGTAGCATCCTTCTCTGAATTTCAAAACTGATGTCATTCGTTTTATTTATGGCGGTACCAAGGTATATAAAGTCTTTAACTACCTCGAAGCTGTAGTTCTCAAGTTCCACAGTTGGTCCGAGTCTACTGGACGTCTTGCGCGTTGACTCCTTTTCAATTTGTTCAAAGGTGGCTGTTGCCGCTCGCAATGTTCGACCCATTATATCGATGTCATCGGCGTAGGCGAGTAACATGTGGTGTTAGGTGTACAGAGTGCCATTTCTGTTCACCTTTGCGTCTCGTATGACCTTTTCCAGCAGGATGTTAAAAGGATCACACGACTAACTGTCACCTTGTCTGAATCCTCGTTCGGTATTGAAGGGCTCCGATAGGTCCTGCTGACCTTGTGCCACTTAAAGTTATCCTGTATAGCCGTATTAATTTTGCAGGAATGCCGAACGTAGAAATGACTTTAAACACCTCTGAACGGATAGGGCTGTCGAATGCGGCTTTATAGTCGACAAATAGGTGATATGAGTCGATGTGTTTTTCGTGGGTCTTTTCCAGAGTGAAAATCTGGTCAATGGTGGATTTGCCAGGTCTGAAGCCGCATTGGTATGGTCCGATGATGTCATTGACCATTGGCTTCAATCGTTCACACTGCACATTGAATAGCACTTTATATGCGATGGAAGGAGACTTGTTCCTCTTTAGTTGGCACATATCGTCTTGTCTCCTTTTTTGCTGAGGTTCCAATCATTGGGCATGCATTCATCTGGCCAAATTGTACTAATCAGGTGGTGCATGCTCTTGACCAGCATCTGGACACCAGTCTTGAATAGTTCGGCTAGTAACCCATCGGCTCATGCTGCTCTGTTCTTCTTGAGCCGATTAATTGCTTTTATGGCCTCATCTTGGGTATTATCGGGACAATAAGTGCTTTCTTCAAGCAGATGGGTAAGATGAACGGAGTAGGCCTCAGCTACCGGTTGTGTTTGCAGCTTTTTGACGTCGAGTTTCCGTTTTGTGTTACATCGCACCTTTGCTGCTACATTAAGACGGGTGCGTACCTTGGCTGCCACATGGTAATGGTCCGAATCAATATTCGCTCCTCGGATCGATCGGACGTCTAAAACACTGGATAAATGCCTTCCGTCTATCACAACATGTTCAATTTGATTTCTCGTTGCTTGATCAGGGAAGATCCAGGTGGCCTTGTGTATATCGAGATGCTTGAATCTGGTGCTGCTAACTACCATGTTTTTTGCTGCCGCGAAGTCAATCAACCTTATGCCGTTGTCGGATGGTTCTTCATGAAGGCTGAATTTTCCGACGGTGGGGCCAAAGATATTTTTTTCCTTCCGATTTTTGCATTAAAATCTCCTAGCAGAATTTTAATGTCATGGCCAGGGCAACGGTCATATGCTGTTTCTAGGCGCTCGTAAAATATGTCTTTGGTCTGTTCATCTTTATCTTCAGTCGGAGCATGGGCGCAAATGAGGCTGATGTAGAAGAACTTCGCTTTTATACCGATTATAGCAATTCGCTCATCTACTGGAGGTAATCTGGAGACAAGGTATTTTAATCTCTTGTTAACCATAAATCCGCAGCCAAAGTCATGTCTCGTTTCATGGCAGCTATAAAACAGGGCGTAATCATCTGCTTTACTTACGCCTGTCCTTTCCATCGCATTTCCTGTAAGGCAATAATATTGGCTTTGTACTTCTTGAGTACATCCGCCAATGCCAACACTGCGCCTGTTCTGTACAACGTGCGCACATTCCAAGTGCAGTTTGGCAGATCGTGTTCCTTTATACGTTTGCGGGGGTCGTCAACATTAGGGGGGTTTGGTTTTCTTTTTCTTAGCTTTTTCATAGTAGGTTGGGTTTTCCGAGAGTGGGCAACTAACCCGACGCCTCAAACCATTTTTTTATAGTTCTTATGGGTGAACTCGCGGCACATATTTACTCACTATTTCATCGGGTGAGAGAATAGCTCCCCAGGTGGCACCGCGGGGAGATCAGTGTCCACAATTGAGATGAAAGAGGGACCAAGATAAGCCTGGACTTCGCCATGTTAAAGCCAATCAGAGCCGTTGATTGGTATCTATCATCCCGTACGTCCACGTTTTTGTATATTCGGTATTTTGGGCTTCTTATTCAACAGATTACCTTGGAATCTTAAGATGCAAATATATATTAAATCTTAGTACTAAAACTCATCGATATAGATCCACGTTTAGTGTAGATACTGTAAACCGCTACTCCCAAGTTACTGTTTTTGGGCAATTATTTTAATCATTAAATAATATTTTTTGGATTCTCTTTGGATAAAAAATCTCTCTACCATCGAAATATTTCTACTTTGATATTTTTGGGTTCTAATTGTACCCTACGTAACATTGTTGTCAGGGTATTATAGCTTTGTGCAAGTCCAAGAGTTTGTAACGCCGCAAAATATTGGTCCTAGACCAATCTTTAAATATACCGATCGTCATATCTCGATTAGTTGAGTCGATATATACATGTGTGTCTGTCGGTAGACCGTCCGCCTGTCCATTATAATTATGGATCAATCACCACTGCATGTGGGTTTTATTAGTTTTACTCCACTAGAGGGTGGAACAGTCTTTAAAATTTTAAATGAAGTTCCGGTTATGGTCAAGGTACGTCGTCTATAATTTTCGGTGATTTGAGATATGGAGAACGTCACAGGCGATCTGACCAAATAGTTAGAACGAGTGGTTAGATGATGATTAGCCAATATTCCAAGGATCAAATCAAGGAAAACCTAAATTTAAAAAAAAATTGTATTTAATGGCGTTAATATTCACCTCGGGAAAACACGATTTGGAGCTGTTGACCTATAATCGGTCAAGAACGTGATAATATCGCGAAATATTGCCCAGACCCAGTATATAGAACCCCAGTAATTTAGATTTTCGTTGTTGTAATTGTGTAGGATATCATATAGTCGGCCTCGTCCTACTACACAGCTCTGTTCACTGATTTTGTGTTAAATCTTTCTACCAGCAATTATAGATATTGGTTTCCATTATGGTAAAGTCACGATATTTGGATTACGATAATTCTATATATATATATATATATATATAGCGGGCTTCAACGGAATTGCTTCTAATTTAATATTAGGAATACTTATTAAGCAGAAAATCTCCCTAAGTAATAATATCAATATTGACCTAAGTATTCGGATAGCTCCCATATAACGGTATCCCTTAATATTCGGTATTTGGGTGTAATTTTATATTCGCCCAAGCTTCCAAATATCCCCCATCTAATAGTACTCCACATTTTTATGCTGTGGGGAATTTGGAAAAGTTTTTAAATCTAATCGGAAGAAACATTTCTATTTAGGCCCAAGCTCCTACATACAGGTCCCACTCCATTTTTAATTGTGAAGACTTCGACCGAATTTTCTCATAGAGTATGTCATACATATTTCCCGTTTAATTTTCGGTACGTTGAAGTTCTTTCCCCCTTTTTCAACCTGAGTGTCTATAATTTTGAACATTATTGTTAAAGATCATGGACAAACTACTACCTAATAGTGTTGTAACATTGTACCAATATATTGTCCCGACAGATTTAAGGACATTTTTATATGTTACTAGATCCCTTGACATATTGAGGTATTTGTAATTTTATAGTCACAGTTCAATACGAATAGGTAACATCACTTTTTTGATATGAACTTAATGATAGAATTTTGCACAGAAAATATCATCGAATATCGCTCATTTGCTGCAAGACAGGCATAACTCAAAAAGCGATTTTGCTGAAAATGCGTTTTAAGTTTTCAATTTACTCACACTTTATATGGGACAGAGGAACTTGGGCATGGATCTTAGAATCAGAACTCTATTCCGCATGTCTTCTGTTTTTCATCCTTGCGTTTGTCCCAAATGTACGGGCATTCCATGGAAAACGTGTACATTCAATGATACTTCTCAATTATTTTTAAAATCTTACAAAAAAATTTCATTACAATGTCAATCCAATAAAAAAATATTTTCAAAATTTTCAATAATTGACAAATGAAAGCTTAAAGGAATGATACGTTACCAATTACCCAAAGTATCTCAAAATAACATCTAAGACGTGGTACAATAAAAATAGCTCGATAATAAATTCGTGGAAATGAAAATGTGCTTCAAAATATTTTTTGCAAATTCTTCGCGACTTTCAGTTTTTTCTCGCCTTTTAACCCTTCCCTGGAGCTCCACGAACATTTCAAGACTAATATATGAAAAATCCGTTCAGCCGTTCTCGAGTTTTAGCGAGTCTAACGAACAGCAATTCATATATACATACATATATAGATATACATACATATATCAATTTTGTTCTTATTAGCTGGCAAATCGTCCATACTAAAAATTTCCAATATCGATCCAGATCAGTTCCATATAATGGTACCTGTAATTTGTCATTCCGGGACCTTCGTAGGTAAACAAGTTTCTTCACAGAACATTTTCATACATAGGTCATGCGAGATGTTCGATATATTCACGACCCTTGCCAAATTGTAATATCGGTTTCTCTTTACAGCAATTTACCGTGGCATAACTTCCCTATAAAAGTCCGCATTGAATTTGGTATAGGTCGGGCCGAACAATTGGCAACTGGCAGGAGTGTTGCTTCTTAAATTCGTTAAAATAGTACCTCGTTCGTTTGTGTGTTCATTTCTGTCACACCGATGATTACTTTTGAGAATATGCATAGAATCACTTTCTGAGTCGATTTATGGATGTCCATGTATTCTTGTGAATAAAGTCCAGGTCACATTTATGATCCGAATTGGATAATATTTGGTACATTTCAGTTATTGGGCCCAATGACGAACCCTATTGAAATTATAGACAATCGGTTCCGATTTTGATACAGCTCTCATAAATAGTTTTGCCCGATTCCACAATTGTTCACCTAAGTCACAATTTTTGTCCGATTGAGGCAACATTTTTCACAGTGTAATACATTTAGTATAGATTGACGTATTTTGTTGAAATTGTTCGGATTTAGATATAGTTGACACTCAAAATTTCCAAGGTTTGTTTGTGGATAAAGTAGAAATTGACATCTTTTCCAGTTTTGTTCAAATCGGGTAAGATTTAGATATACCTACCATCACCTATAGTGGTGTAGGTGTATCACATAGTCGGTCCGGTCTAATTTCGTCCTTTCCCAATTGAGATTTCTTATGTATTATCTTTCTGCAGTATATCATTGTTTAAACAATACTATCAAAGTTTTTCTCCCAATTTCTATAAATCCTGTCGGTCGGTCACGTAGGCCATTTTTTGCATTTCAATAAATGTTCTCAGAATTACATTTTACTGTTCTGCAAAGTACAATAACCTCGAGACATTTACTCATAATCCCAATAGTAGACAGGCAGACAGCCATTCAACAACAACCAATCATCTTCAAACAAAATCAATAAAGAATTACATCTCCGTCGAAAAAAAGGTTTCTTCATTGAAAGGACACATTTGCAATTCACCACCCTCCACACACACACACACACTAGTTGTTCCTGGCCTCTTTAAATAGCCACTTGTATTGCTGTCATTACAACAATAATTTGTCACAACAAAAACAACGAAGAAAAAAACAACATTTGTTCTGCTAACCAAGACTAATTCGATTTATAGCAATTACCTATTTTTTGAACAAATCTTTTTTAAGCAACCATTAAGTGGTTCCTTATTTTTTAACGCTTTTTAAGGGATTTTTTGTTGGAACAGAAAAGCAAAAATAAAAAAAAAAAATCTTAAAAATTCAATAATAAATTATCCAATTTTAAGCATTACTTAACAGCAGCTGGTGCTTTCTCTCAAGCTTTTCGGTACTATGCAAACAAACAGCCAACACAATTGCAGCAGTCTGTATGAGTGGGTGCGGAGATGAAAATGAATAAAAAAGACACAGGGATGTGTAGTATATCATCAATTTTGCACATCATTCCCAATATCAATACTGACTCACTCAACCGTCTGGTATTCAATATAAAAATTGGCATTATAGATTTTGGGTATTAGATAAACACCAAATACAGAAGGGAACAGAAGCTGTAGCAACAACAAATGCACAATGAATGGTGAACCTCGACAAAAATAAAATGTAAAGAAAAAAAAAAAACAGGAATCAAAAAGGATTTTTTTCGGTCAAGCTGAATTTGTAATACCCTACATTATAATGAAATATGTGAAATGTAGTGTTGTCGTACAAAATGTAGAGTGTACACAAAAAAATTGTCTATATAATAAGAATATCGGAAAAAAACAGCCACTTAAATGTCGCAAATGAAAGGACACAATTAATATATCCCCATTTAATAGTAGAGGATATTAAAACAAATAACAAAACAAAAATGATGAAAATAGAAAAAAATCAAATCATCAAATAAAATATTGTATTTACAAATGGTCATAGACAATTTTGCCGCCATAGTAGCGGAGGGGAGAAAAAATACGTACCAAAAGGGATGTAAACGATGTGATGACAAAAAATATTTGTTTTCAATTAATTTTTTTGGGGGTTCGAATTTAACTGGGGGTTTTCAGCCTTTTATGGGAAGTTCAACTGCTGACTGACATTGACAACAATTGCGTATGCTTTTTTGTTCTTGTTGCTTTTATATTCTGGGAACATTTCAACATTTGGGATTTGCTGTTGGTAAATGATGAAACATATTTTATGATTGATTTATGTATCTTTAATGCATATGAACATTGTGTGTATGTGATGTGTAGTGATTGTAATTGTTTTTCATTGTTCGGTGTGATCGACATTATAGTACACTGCGTAGAGATATCCATTAGGGGAGGGATAAACGTGAGAAAATCACATCTGAAAATGACTCGATTATTGCACAATTTGTAGAGTGCGTATGGATTTTAACGCTGCTCATAACTAGCGGAAATTGGAGCGGAACTAAGTTTTATGCATAAGATTTAAAGGGAATGAAATTTTAAATTACTGCAAAATGATAATACACAGTTCTATTAAAAATCCCTAGATTTACAAAGACTGCAAGCTCGGAAAGTAAGGAGCTTTTAATCAGCTGGAGACAACATATATGTTTTCCTATATATTGAAGAGGCATACAAAAGTTACTTTTCTTCTTGTAAATTCACTTTAAATAAAAAGGATAGCACATCGGCTTATTACGCGATTTTGTCGGGGAGCAGAATCATTGATACCATAATTTGTAACATCATATTGGCAAAGTACCGATCCCACTGGCAGGTCCTTGTTCCTTTAGTATAGAGTGGAGTTCTATAAATTCTTGTGCACCAAAAATAGTTTGCAATAAGTTATGAAAATTTATGTTACTTTTTTGTGGGTCAATAGATAGGTGTCGCCCTATTCTGGGTATTTGGAGGGTCAAATATATGTATATTTGCAAGCAATTTTCAAAGTAAGCCCGGTACAATAGTCACGATTATTGTTCGATAGATGCACAAATTTGTACAAAGTACCAAATTAAATGTAGTGTATAAAATTTTATTCAGTTCAGATTTTGATATAGCTCCCTTATATATTTTCGTCCGATTTAATGATTTGTTCTATTAAGAAGAATTTTGAAATAAGGTACACTGTTGAATCTATTTCCTAGGGGAGACTTTGCACATTTTGATTCATAGATATCGAATATGAAAATAAATAACTGGCGTAAAGTTTAAAACGTCTATTTTATAAGATTATTTATATGCATTGTTTTTTGTTTTTTTATAAATGTGATTGTAATATTTCCATTTCATTTCATAAGTATTATGTGTATAAAAACTAATTATTTACAATGTATATTCTTATAAAAATAATTAAAAATAAAATGTTTATAAAAATTAGCATAATATAAAACTATAAAAATGTAACAAGGTTAGATTCGGTATTTTAATTTCAACCAGACCATATAGGGAAAGTTCTACATTATTTCCTTAAAATGTTTTTGAATCTGTATTTTAAAATAATTCTTTAATATGGTTGGAAATTACATATATAAGACCAAACGAGCTTCTATAGACGAAAATGCGATAGAAAAAAGCTATTTCTGACGGCGTATGTGGCCTTGAGATGTGTGGCCTTGAGTCTAGAAAATATAGAATCAAAGTCCAAAGTTAAGTCGCATATTAAAACAAAATAGAACGTGATTAAAATTTGAATTTTATCAGATAATACCCTGCTGTTTACAATATGAATTTGAGTTTGGATGTGCGATTAGCTTTTATGTTGGAATCTGTCGATATAAAGGTGACAGATAAGGCTGGGTTTTGGGAAAATGATACTAGAACGGTACGAAAACTACTCAAAGGCACTAAATGTGATACAATTTGTATTTGGCGAACCGGTAGAGCTAGTATTCTTAAATTTTAAATGAGGGTCACTGATGGAGTGTATAATAGATATAGCAAAGGGTTGTTTTGTCATGCGAAATACAAGTATGCGAAAAGTAATAAAATGTACTAAATTTGGTACATTTTCGTAGCTTGGAATGCGAATTAGGGTTGAGATGTAGGATCAATTTAAGGAGATGATTTTGGAAGCGTGTACTCATGTGTACGAAAATTACTATATGGTATTATGTTTGGTAAAAATTTAAGTTGGAGATACAAATCGAGCAGGAATTCTGAAATTTGAAATTAACATTACCGTCGAAGTGTAGTATTGGGATGTGTACGTAGTTTTGGAAATTTTTACTTATGTGTGCGAAAAGTACACTTTGGATTTGGGAGAATTGGCAGAGCAGGATCAATGAAATTTAGAGTCAGGATCACTTTAGGGGTTTAGGATTGGGGTTCAATTTAAGGATCACCTAAAATTTTAATTTTAGGTGAACAAATAGAGGTGGAATCATGAAATTTTGAGATGTAAGATTGAGATAGATGTACTAAATTTGGTACAATTTAAATTATGGGTGAAGCGATAGAATTGGAATTCTGAAATTTTAATTAAGGATCACAGTGGATGTGTAGGATTACGGTATATAGGTAGTTTTGGAAATTGGTACTACAATGTACAAAATTTGGATTAAGGATCACTGTGGGAGATGAAGGTTTGGTTTAAGTAGGAAGTTTTGGAAATTCGTACTACTGTGTACTAAATTTGGTACAATTTGAATTGTGGGGTGTAAGATTGAGATATGTAGGATGTTTTAGAAATTTGTACTAATGTGTACTAAATGTTGTACTATTTAAATTGTGGGTGAAGCGAAAGATTTGGAATCCTGAAGTTTTGATTTAGGATCACTGTGAAGGTGTAGGATTGGGGTATGTAGAAAGTTTTGGATATTGGTCCTACTATGTTCTACATTTGGTACAATTTGAACTGTGGGTGAACCGATAGAGTTGGAATCCTGAGACTTGGATTTAGGATCAGTTTGGGAGTGTAGGATTAGGGTAAGTAGGATGTTTTAGAAATTGGTACTACCGTTTACTAAATTTGGTGCAATTTGAATTGTGGGTGACCCGATAGAGGTGGAATCCTGAAACTTGGATTTAATGTAGAGGAGAATGTATGGGATAAGTAGGAAGTTTTATTATTTTGACATTCCGTTTGTTCCTCATCGAAATATTCATTTCAACCCTATAAAGTATACATATTTTGGATCAAACACAAAAACGATCTAATCATGTCCGTCCGTCTGTTGTAATTACGTTATCTTCTGAAATAATTGAGATAGGGTGCTGATATTTCCCATAGGGATGTATTTTGTCTGCAAGATGGTCAAGTTCAAAGATGTGCTATATCAGTCCAAGTTTTGGTGTTGCCTACATATAACGTTATCTCAAAAATTTTGGTTTTTTGGGGAGCTTGGACACATTTTTCATCAAAATTTATGTAATTTGGTATTTCAGATTCCCATTTGGTACAAAATCTCTCTACTATAAGTATCAATATTGGTCCACTTTTGGGTTGGCCCCCACACAAAGCTAGCCCCAAATATCCGGATTTTAAGGACTTTGGACAAGTTTTTCGATCGAATTAACTGGAAGTTTAGTCACACCAAACTCATCTCCTGTAGTATAGTTCCACGTAGGAATGGAACGTTCACTGTGCGGCAAAGGTCGTTTACCTGATATATTGTACTTATATCGAATTTGTTGGGAAATTCTAAATTCAACCGTCAGAACAGATTGTACTTGTAGTGACGGACTTTTTTTAATACAACCTACAATGTTTTTCTACCATGGTATATAACTGCATTTTGTGCAACCTTCTAAAATTAAGGAGGTGGTTTTGAACGCTAAGGCACCGAAAAACAATTGAGTGATACCATGGGAACCAGGGTTCGAATCCCAGCCGGGCGCAAGCTGTTTTTTTTTTGGAGTGTTATACCATTTCAAGGCGAAATATCATTCATGTAAACGCTTTATATTTGTTTCTTTTTCGAGAAGAGCTACATGATCGAAGTTACAATGAAAAGGGAAACCAAAGAGATACTACATTCCCGACGTTTGGGCTTCTTATATCTTCTTTCAAACAAGAAAATGTTCAATGCCTCAGGAGGGCTATACTTTTTAATATATTCCAAATCGAGAGGATGTTATGACGATTTTCCATTTCTGTGTCCTTTCCAGGAGATGCAAAAAAACAAAAGTATATATAGTTCTGTTTAGTAAATCACATTGAATACTTGCATTAAAAATGTTTCCAATTTTTTTTTTTTTCAAATTGTCATCTATCATTGTGTACGATATATCGCTACATTGTGATTATGTTCAATTCTCCGACAATGATGAACGAATGTCGGCTGTTGGCCAACTTATTTCAGTTTCACTGAAATGTTGTTACATTTCAGCCAAATACTGTTTAACGGAAGTGGAACAACAACAGAAACAACTACAAAAATTCGACCAAAAATTGTAACATGATGGCTGCCGTTTCATGTTGGCTGGTAGTGTCGCTGTTGTCCATTTTTTGTTGGTTACAACTGTGACCCTAGCCATGCTAACAGCTTAACGGGTGGCAAAATACACAGGCACACACAGACACAGTTTTGATTTTGCCAGCCATCCAACCAGCCACCAAACTAAATTCAACTACAATGTGGAATATCAGTTTTGGACATTATGGGATGGTGGGATGTGGTAACATCTTTGCCCCCCACTTTCACAAACACACGAACTCGAACATATTCCTAGACTGGGTCCTTCATTCATTCATTCGTTCACTACTATCATCGGTGGTGGCCGTGGTAATGGTATGACCATGAAGAGTGGAAAACAAGACTGACATTCGGTTATGGTAACTGACAGCGTATGACAACAATCGTATGTTTAAAAATAATAATGTGTTCGGTACGCTCGTTGTTATTGCCGTTGTTTGCTAAAAATGATAAATGATCCTTAAAGTGGTAATGGTAGTAATGTGGCTGCGAACGGCGGGGGATGCTAAGGGTGGCAACATGACTTGGTTGGAGCATATGATGACGCTCATGTTGGTTGGTGGTGGAGTTTAGTTAGTGTAAACTTTTGTTTCTGGGTTTTTGTTTTTTTTTTTTTTTTTTTTTTTTTTTTTTTTTGGGAATGGGGCGCAGGGGGATAAGGGTGTTGTAATATGCGTTTATGTTACAGAACACAAACACAATTCTGTTCGTTCGTCCCCCTCTCCATAGAGCAAGGAGAGGGGGACGAACGACTGGGGTGAGAGGTGGAGATAACATAAAGATTTTTCTTGCCACTTAACTAAATCCTTGATGAATGATGTCTCACAAGTGATAAAGCATAAAAACTAATATTAAATGTTATTAATGTTTACCGATTCTCTTACACAAAGTGAAAAACATTTGCTCGCATGTGTGTGTGTGTGGGGGTATTTCTACTATCATCATACAATCACATAAATATTTTTGTGTAAATACCAAGTGAAACATAACGACATAAAATCATATATATGAAGTCTTAACTATGCGAAGCCATATGTTTCGTTTGGATGCTTAACACATTTGGTGGAGCTTAATAAAATGTATAGAAATTATTGCAATTTTATCATTCACGAAATATATAATTGCGACTTAGAGTTATGACATAGAAAGGTGTTTTACTTATTATTAAATGTTGAATACAGGAATTCAATAAAATATTTTGGAACTGAAATGAGTATGAAATCAAATAAAAAGAATAAAATAGTTTCTTGCGTTCCGATTATAACTTATTGAAATGTTAATCCTAGTACCAATAAATAATTATATTTATTGATCAGAGAAAACTTTAAAGTTGTTGTTGATATAAAGATTGAGCGCGTCATTTGCCAATAACTATGAATTATTAAATTTACATTGTATATTGGAGGCACTACCATTTTTAGAATATTAAACAACATGTGGCGATCCTAACGTGTCGCCGAAAATGTCAATATTGGTCTATATTTTTGTTCTTTACGTTCTTGACCACCCATCATATTCTCCTGATTTAGCTCCCTGTGAAGTTTCCGAACTGCCCTCGTAGGTATACCATTCGGATACCCTCGTAGGTATACAATTCGGATGAAAGTACATTAAACATAATTGTTTATCTGTTATGTCTTTGGTAATACTTGTTTTAAAAAAATTGGTTAGGCTGAATAGAGGGGTGGTTTATACCACCACATGTCCAGATTATAGGACATACACTTATCTCGGCGAAATGGCCTGCTGCTCACTCTGGAATGGAAGTAAAGTTAGAAAAACTCTGTCTTATCTTTACTTGGGTCTCCCAATAAAATGTTTGCGTTCTTTCCAGCCCCTTATTATTCACATCTACTGTGCGTCGATATCATAGTTTCACATTATGTGTCTACTTTTGTTACAGAATTCGGTGTGACCCAAACTATCCATTGTAGACTGTAATATATTTTTGGGCAGTCCATTGTGTCTGGTGTCGATTCACTCGTTCATTACTTTTAATCTTAAACCTACGACGGCCGTTTCATATTTTATTTACATATCAATTTAATGTATATAAAGAAAGTTCAAAAGTCGGACGGGGCCGACTATATGATACCCTTCATCACTTTGGTTACATACAAGAGATGGTCATATGTACAATTTCCTTATATAGAATAGTCATATCATTTTTGGAGGACTATTGAAATGGAATCTAACGAAATTAACTGCGTGAAGTTGTAGATATTTGAACTAAATTTAAACAACCCATACAGATACAATCTGAAATTTATGAAAAATTTAATGTCAATCATCGAGCATAATATGTATAAGAACTATGTATAAATGGACGTCTTTGAGCAACCGTGACATCCGCCATTTGATTTGCTGCAACACTATGCGCTATCCAAAATTTATCTCGACACAAAACCTAATACACGTTATTCAAGGTTCGATTTGGTACGTTGTGCACTAATTCGTCCTAAGCGGACAAACTTTTGTTTTTGGTACATAATTTTGATGAAATCGGATGAAAATATATATGAAAGCTATATTTAAACTTAAAACGTCTTTAATTCAATACGCTATGCAATGTTTCATATAAAGCGAAAAGACATTTCCACAATTGGCATTAAATCGGACTAAAGTCTATATGTGAGCTATATTTAAATCTGAACCGATTTGAAACTTAATGAAATCATTCTAGACTAAATTCAATACACGCTGCAAAATTTCGAGAGTATAGAACAAACATAGAGTCCTCCGTTTACATTAAATCGGACAAAAATATATATGGGAGCTATATCTAAATCTGATCCGCTTCCAACAAAACATCGAATACACCAATCTGGACCTAATTCAGTACTCTGTGCAAAATTTTGTCACAATCGGACCAATATTGAGAGTTTGGTGCACCATTAACATAAAATCGGACGAAGCTATATATGGGAGCTATATCTAAATCTAAACCGATTTCAACCAAACTTGTCACACTTCTATCTAGACCTAATTCAATAATCTGTGCAACATTTTGTCTCAATCGGACCAATATTGGGAGTTTGGTGCACAATTTACCTAAAATCGGACGAAATCTATATTGGGAGCTATATCTAAATGTGAACCGATTTCAACCAAACTTGGCATACATCAATCTATATATGGAAGCTATATCTAAATCTGAACCGATTTCAGCCAAACTTAGCATACATCAATCTAGACCTAATTCAATACTCTGTGCAAAATGTTATCTCAATCGGACCAATATTGGGAGTTTGGTGCACCATTTACCTAAAATTGGTCGAAATTATATATGGGAGCTAAATCTAAATCAGAACCGATTTTCTCCAATTTCAATAGGGTTCGTCCTTGGACCATAAATGCGACCTGTACTTTGTTCACAAAAATACATGGACGGACAGACGGACATACATAAATCGACTCAGAAAGTGATTCTATGCATATTCCCTAAATGAACCATGGGTCTATCTCGTTTCCTTTCGCCTGTTACAGACATATGCATAAAGACATAATACCCTGTACCACAGTGTTGTGAAGGGTATAATTAGTCTTTAAATATTTCGCGATATTTACACCCTTTTGACCGATTATAGGTCAACAGCTTCAATTTCATATTTTCCAAATCTTGTTTTCCCGAGGTGAATATTTAGGCCTCGGAATACTGACGGATCATCATGTAAACAGCCGTTCTAAGTACTTGGTCAGATCCCTTTCACCGTGTAAAATATATGGTGTTCTGTATGTAATAATGTCCTCTAGAACGAATAGAAAATTTAACAAAAAAAATGTTTTAGGATTAAAGTAAAGTTAACAAAAATAATGTTTTAGGATTAAAGTTGTCGTCCTTGACCATAACTGGAATCTCATGTAAATTTTAATGCTATTAGCGCCACATTTCCGGCCTCTAGTGGGGTAATAGTAATACATAACAATGTCATAACCCATAGACACCTTTAAATATTTACGTATAACTCCCATATGCAAGTACATATAACAATATAATTGGTATCAATTTAAAGGACAACCACTCCTCTTGGATATACTATCGACTTCTCTGCTCTATGTCCTTCGGGAGTAAATATATTCGACCCGGAATACACATTTTTTTCATTTTTCACACAAAAGTCTGGGTCCATTTGACACGCTTTATATTAACCGAACTTCATCAAAACATGCTTATTTTTGGTCAAATTTCCTGGTGTAAAATTTTATAGTGTTCGAGTCATAATTGTGGCCTCTAGAGCGACCAGAAAATCCGACAAAAATATAGTTTTTGTTCCATTTCATCCCCTATATATTAACGGATCATTATCAAAAACAATAAGCGTATTAATTGGCCAGAACATATCCTACATGCAACATTTCGTGACGATTGGTCTATAACTGTCTTCTGGATCATGTTTACAAATTATAATGGACAAATATCTAGATGAATCAGCTAGTCAAGATGTTAACCTCGAAGTGAGGCACCAGCGAAATTCTCATGCATTGTATTTCGTTAGTAAGCTAGGTACTTCGATTTGTTACAAGAGACATTTGGGTATAAAAGTTTGTTTGTAAAGAAACAATAAATAGCTTCTGGGGAGAATATCCCAACAAAAAACTGGTGAGGATCAGTGGCGAGATCCGAAACTATAGTCTTCCCTTCCTCACCCCACTAATAAATAGTTGTTTTTATAAAAACAATAAACTGGGGTTCAGCCTGACTATTTTGCAAAAACAAATTTTTTCAAAACTTAAATAAAATTCGAAGAAGGAGAATGCCGGTCCACAACAAAATTGTCAAAATTTTGCTAATAATTAATTTTTCAATATTACGAGAACGGAGTATCATATTTGTAAAATATAACATTAAAACAAGTCTGTATACTCTTGAAGATGGGTCAAATCCTTCTAGTACATAAAAAATAGATAAATAGAAATTTTAAAAGTTTGTAATTTGAACATCGTAATATTTTACCATGAACGTGTCGAAAGATGGGTTCCATCGGTCTACATCATATAGTATCTCTCCCTAAAAGGTTCAAAATTTTGAAAATTTGTTTGTGAAATATGAAACGGATCAAATCAGATCGCAGTTCACGTCCGAAAGTAGTACCTACTTCTTGTGGTGCCTACACCATAATGTTGCAACTTTAGTACAATTAACGGATACAGAGGACTTTCATCTTTTGTAACACACCTACAATGCCAGGATTAGTAGGTACTACATACAATATGACATAGGATGAGGCAAAGTCGTAGCCAGTGGGAGGGGCCCGGCCTCCTCCCATTTGAAAATTTTCACAGTAAATTTATGTTTGCAACAGCGATTTTTTCATTTTGTACTACAGGATTCACTTCAATATATCTCTTTATCATTCCTTCTATTCCACCTTCGTATACAATGTTCCTAAAATATTAATTTCTTTACTAAATGCCAATAAATTAATTCACTTAATTCCGATTTGTCTAATTAGACTCTGGCAGTTCATTGCATCGTGTCTCGTTATATTTTCCAAGTCAATAACCGTGCAATCACCTAATTAACTAAAACTAAATGTTTTTTATTTGTATTTTCATTCCAAATATTTCTGAAGAAATATTAGAATTTTCCCAAAAAAGTCAAGTTGCACTTAAACTGTTCATTGTTATTTTCAATGTTAACACCCATTGCAGGACGATGAACACACTCACACTTCACAACTGTTATGGTAATGCCACAATAGACCATTAGCCAAATTAACTTTGCCCAAACACCTGTATGTACACTGAACGCTTTAGGCAGATGACCCGGGCTGTCATGTCAACCACTTAACTTTGGCTATATAACATCAAAATACCATGGCTTAAGCAATTCCCTGCTATAGACGTATCATTTCATTTTAACTATAGGTTTAGCAATACAACACAACGACGACGACAACACCAACAAAATGCAATATGAGCTGCCTTAGAGAATGTTAAGCAATTATCCCTTTAACACGCTTTGAATAACTAAAACCCTGTCAACATGCAGACAGTTTACGAAAAAGAAGCAAACGAAAGAAAAACAATGGGTAGCGATGTAACAACATCCAATCGCATTTCATATTGTTAACATTCCAACACCCCAATCTCTCTCCCTGAAAAAAATATTGCTGAAAAAAAGAGTTTAGAATATTTGAGACGAGTTCATCATCGGAATTCTCATTCGCAATTTAGGATATATCGTCTATGCAAATCCAGATATCATTGACCTTCTCAAACTGAACTGACAAAATGGCATGAAATCACTTTATAAAATATCCTCATAGACAGTCATAGAAACAGACACCCAAACACACACTCGCTCACTCGCAGGGACAGACGAAATTTAATCATATTATCATTTAAATGCTTTGAAACGCCATCAACAACACCAAACCATGCGAATATCTAAAACATTGCAATGTCTGTTGTCATCGTCACCAATGCTATTAGCAGCAGCGACACCACCACACCAGGACCAGTACCAGCCATGCAGACATCTACCCAGCATCAGGAAAAGGATGAGCCATATAGTCTCATCCATATCTCATGCACCGTCAGTTACAGTAACAACAGATTCCCTCATTCATACACTAAAAACATTTCTGGGAAAATAACCGAAAATGCGAAAGGTGCTAAGCTACAGTGGTTTGGTGATAGGATTCTATAATTTGTCTAATGTATGAAAATATATATTCGAAGCTAATTAAATACGAAGAAGATGATTTTCATTAATATGATCTTCATTAATATATAATCTTTCCTGGACCGGGATTGTGTGCAAACAAATAATAATTTCGTGTTTTGAATTTAGATGAAACTTCTAAAGTACCTAATCCTCGAAATATTCAACTGAGACCCCATAATGTATAAAGTGGCGTGCAGTAACGAGTGGCGTGCAGAATTCAACAAAAACCAGTAAGCGGGGCAGTATAGACGGACGGCGCCGACCATATGATATCCTACACAACTACCACGGAATACTAACTATCTGCGGATCTATAGTCCGTGCCTGGGCAATATTTGGCGACCGATTGCAGATCAGCAGCTACACTTTTTTGCCCTGGTATATTTTGGAAATATTTTTTCCGGGGTGAATATTTACACGATAAAATGCATTTTATACAGAAAAGTTTTGGTTGAGTAAAGAAAAGTCACCCGCTGAGTATTAACCGATCAAACCAGCCAGATTCCCTTCACCGTGTGATGTGTTGTGATGTTGGGCTTATTGTTGTGACCTATAGAATGACATAAAAAACACACACACACAAATTAAGTTTTCAGTCTATTTCGACCCCTAAATATCTGATCATATCCTAAAATTATGGGAGTCCTTGACAATAACCGGAATTTCGTGTAAAATTTCAAATCGATTAGCGCGAAAAATATTTGTGAATATTTTCGTATAACTCCCACATCTGAGTACATACAACAATATAATTGGTATTAATGTAAAGATCAATCATTTCTCAGTATATAAAATCAACTTCTCGTGCCTATATTCTTCAGGAGTGAATATATTCGTCAACGCATACAAATTTTGTAATTTTTCACACAAAAGTTAAGTCCATTTGACCCGCTAAATATTGACCGATCTTCATCGGTCATGCTTATTCTATGGCTAGACCTCTCTCCCTGTGTAAACTTTCGTGATGTTTGCGGGTCATAATTGTGGCCTCTAGATCGACCAGAAAAACAGACAGAAATAAAATTGTTGGTCCATTTTATCCCCTAAATATTGGCGGACCATTACCAGAAACAATAAGGGTCGTCTTTGACCAAACCAAACCAAAAAAAAAAAAAAAAAAAACTGTAAGGAAAGTAGTAAAGTCGGACTGGGCCGACTTTGGGTATCTTCTACATATTTATCCTAACAGACGTCGCGTGTTTGTTATATATCTATATCTGAACCGATTTCAGGGAAACTTGCCAGAGGCTAATTTATATTACTTCAGTACATTGTGTCAATCGGCCTACCTATGGATCTTTTCACGAAACTTAACTACATCATTCTGGACTTAATTCAGTACTCTATACCAAAATTCGTGCAAATCGAAAGATATATAGGGACATTGGTACACCAAGTACATAAAATCGAACGAAAATATATATGTGAGCTACATCTAAATCTGAACCGATTTTCACTAAACTTTGCACACTTCATTGTAGACGTAATTCAGTACTCTATGACAAATTTCGTGCAAATCGAAAGATATATACAGACTTTGGTACTGAACCGATTTTCATGAAACTTAACACACCATTCTAGACCGAAAGATATATAGGGACATTGGTACACCATTTACTTTAAATCGGACGAAAATATATATGGGAGCTATATTTTAATCTGAACCAATTTTTCCCAATTTCAATAGGGTTCGTTCTTGGGCCAGACATATGAGCTGTACCAAATTTCATCCAATTGTGATAATAAATGTGACCTGTACTTTTTTACAATTTAACATGGACAGATGGACGGACGCACTGCATAAATCGACTCAGAAAGTGGTTCTATGCATATTCTCAAAAGGCCCATAAATGTGGAATGTATCGTGTTTACAAATTATAATGGACTGATGGAAGGCCCAGTCACATTTTAGGTAGATTGATGATGATGCAGTCGGTGTTGCCAGTATGAGGGATTATGGATTTTTGTTTGGAAAAGGAGGGAACATAGGATATGATTTGAGGATACATTTTTGGTACAGGGCATGGTAACACGCATACGAAAACACGATAGACACATGGTTCCTTTTGAGAATATACATAGAATCTCTTTCTGAGTCGATTTATTTATGTCCGTCTGTTTATGTTAAATTGTATACAGGTCGCATTTATGATCCGAATGCAATGAAATTTGGCACAGATCACTTATTTGGTCCAAGGACGTACCCTATTGGAGAAAATCGGTTCAGATTTAGATATAGCTCCCATATATATTGTTGTCCGATTTTATCTAAATGGTACACCAAACACCCAAAGTTATGGCGATTGTTACGAAATGTTGCACAACGATTTGAAGCTAGTATAGTTTAACATGTGTCGAGTTTTGTTGACGTCGGTTCAGATGACGTCGGTTCGTTATGAGGTTAGTAGGGGAGACTGGGGCACCTTCGGCAATCGCGTTTTCGATATGAAGCTCTCACCGTACATCACTAGTTTCGATACATAGGTGTCGACTATCGATATAAATAACTGACACAAAGTTTGAAATTTCTAGCTAATAAGCTTATTTAGATACATAAGTTTTTGTATTTTTATAGATGTTTCTGCAATATTTCAATTCCATTCCGTAAGTATTTCGTGTATAAAACTTTTTAAATTTTTAAGACAATATTATTAAAAAGTGGTTAACTACGATGTGTATTATTATAGAAATGTTTAAAAATATAATGTTTTTACAAAACTGATAGAAAAAATTGAAAAAATATATAAAAAGTACATTCGGGGTACATTCGGCATTTTAAAGTGGGGCACATTCGGCCATATACAGATTGTGCAATATTATTTCCTTAAAATGTTTCTCAGTTTGTCTTTAAAACGAGCCCTTTAATATGGTTCGAAATTGCATATATATAATCAAACGTGCTTGTATTGACGAAAATGCGATAGAAAACCCCTATTTCTGATGGTGTGTGCGACCTTGAGATGTAAACGTCCGCCGCTAGAAAAGAAAGTCCTATAATTCAAACATTGTGTGACGTATTAAAACCAAATAGAGCCTTTAGAGGATCAGAATTTCAAGCAGACTGATAGCGATGACAATTATCCGGTTATGACTATGGTGCCGAATGTGCTCCATCAAATGCCGAAGCTACCCCGGGTTGTAAAATTTTTTAACTTATACTATTTTTTTATATCTTTCTGGTACAATTTTTTATAATTAAGTGTCAGAGGACAATAATCAGCCATAAAGTTGTTACATATGTTGAATAAGTACTGAGATATAGAGCTTCAAAAAAAGTGCCGAAGGTGCCCCAGTCTCCCCTATAGCTCAACGTGTGTAAAGTTTTGTTGAAATCGATTCGGATTTAGATATAGCTCCCATATATATTGTTGTACGATTTTAAGTAAATGATGCATCAGAGAGACATTTCCGTCCGTCTGTCAGTCTGTAGAAATCAGGTCGCAACATTTAAGATAGAGCTCTGAAATTTTCTACCCCCAATATTTGGTACTGTGGGGATTTTGGACACGTTTTTCAACCGAATTTGTGGTAATTTGATTTGTTATTGGCTGTCAAATTTCGATGCCCAAATTGATCAATATTGATCTCCGATTTGCTATAGCCCCATAAAACGCTAGCCCCCCTATTGGGTAATCATCTTTTTTCTCACCTCGTTTTCGGTATATTCAGGATCCTATCATAACATAGGAAACTCCATTAATTTTACATATACATGTCATCATCATGGAAGAGTTCGGTCGGGCAGAATTTTACATCATTTTATCTTGTTTATTAATACTTTTATTATACCCTACACATACAACCAGAAACGGAGGTGTTGAACTTGCCCAGTACAGACCTATTTCACTTGAGCGAGACTCAAATCCACACAGACTCAAGGTAGATATAGAGAAAAATTACTTAAATTTTAGACCATTCGACTTATTGACTCAGTTTCAAAAAGCAATTACTGCTTTAGAAAGCTACCTTTCCCGCAGATCAACTAACCTGGAATTTCCAAAAAATTTCGAACTCCAACTCTGTATATGCTAGTATACGAGTTAAAAAGGAAAAAAAGAGGCTAGACCACCAAAATCAGTGTAAAATTTTGATGGAAACATGTTAATACTAGAACGCCGAAGGCGGTCATTTTGACCGCTTTCCAATTTCAAGTACAAAAGCAACTGTGCATTTAATGACCGCCTTCGGCGTTCTAGTATTAATTAAGAGCAACGGTTAAGTTACTCTCGAACCATTCCTTGTCCAATCATCAAATTATGTTCAGTAGAGCTATAATTACTTGTGTTTGTCTAGACCGCTGTTTCTTCTCTCATATATGGATGGTCTCCGAGTATAGCATTCATACCATATTGATATACTGCCTGAGCGATTGCAGTTAAGTGACTGTTTTCTAGTCTGGTATTTCTGTTAATCAAGAGGTTTACGCTGTACCTTCGGAGTCTCTAGATCAGAAAAACCGCTCCTGACGGGTCCGGGTTAGGTGTTTCAGTCGATAACAACCAATCAGACATATCAATGACAAACGTTGATTGTGTCGATGGAATGGGCCCCTAATGAAACACCGTTTTCGAGTTCTCAGGGCGGCAGTTTGAGTGGCCTGAATGTTCTTCCATAGGGTATTCCTTATAATCCACCACACTGATACCGCATAGCTAACCACTAACCGTTATATTGCTTTATAAAAGGTCAGCGTGCTGCCACTAACGACTTGAGAACCTTGTTTCTATGTCTTATCGCAAATAGCATAAGCTACCGCACAACCATCTAAGTTGTGAATGGTGTGGCTTTGTTACTGGCAGTATAATTGACATCTGCTGCATTGCATTGCTTTAGTAACGGCCACTCTGCTTCAGGAACTATGTGGGTGTCTAACAAGAAATTGAGTGTTTTTCTTAGGGAATTGGGAGCTAGGTGAGTAATCTTAGCTGACCATTTGAACAGGTTGCCACACCAACAACATACCGATTTCATGTAATGCATAGTTAATTTTCTACCTGAAGTTTTCCAACCTCTAAGAAAGTTCCAAATTTAAGACCCAAAGCTTAATAAATTGTGCTAATATATTTAGCATGCCGAAAATACTACTACTACTATTGAGCCTTCACTCTAAACCGAGCCAACATTTGTAGAATGGCCTGACAAAATCCTGTCAAAAATTAATTAAAACTTCAAAACTGCCAACATTGTCGTGATTAGTATAGGATAATAAGTTACACAGTCGGGAAACAAGAGCTATAGTCGAACACAGAAAAACTCCTGCACATGATCGGCATTAAAAAAGCATGACGTATGTTCCACATGTAGCAATTACTAAATAATTTCCTGCACATAATCGGCATTAGATAAGCATGACGTATATTCCACCTGTGGCAAATACATAAATAATTTCCCTTTATAAATCTATCTAATAATATCCTGTTTCTAACCACAGTGCCATCATATCCATGCAAATAAAATTTACACCAGACGAGCCATAAAACAATAGCTGTATCTGCAATTTGTAGGTAGGTGTTTGTATGTGAATTGTTTTTTTGCGAAATGGTATTGGCGTGTTAGCAAAACCTGGGAATTCAAATACTAGCTTACACAAACTTTCGTGTATATTTACACCTTGACACAATACACTTACACACAGAATTACAGACACACACGCACACACACATACACCCAATCTCCACCAGTAGAGAAAGGGGGACATTGGGAATTTTTATGTAGTTTACTTTGTCTCCCTGTCATGTAAAAACTACATAAAGGTGACAAAGACCAGAGTATCATCGCACTGCCATCACCCTCAACTTCGATGTTGGGAATCATCAAACAAACAGCATCACAAAATTCCTTTTAATGGTTATGGCCTGGTGCAAGGATATACTATGGCGTTCGCACAAACACACACACACACCTACATACATACAAACAAAACAATGCCGGTAAAAGCTTAGTTGGTGATGACGATGATGATAACTACGATTAAGTTAAAATCCTTTCAAAAAGCTATCATTGTTGTATAAATGTATTGGTTGGCATTTCCTTTTATGCTCTATGAAATGTTGGCTTTTGTTTCTGTCTGGACGATAAATATATGTGACTGGCTTTGTGAGTGTATATGTATGTGTGTGTCTGCGGATTTGTGCAGCAACTGAAAAGGTAATAAAATGCCATTTTATCCAGCTGTCTATCTGTTCTATTCACCATTGTTTAACAATACTTTTTCGATCTCCCCAACTAATATTGTCTTATGTCTCACTTACCGAGTTGTTAAAGTGTAGATGTGTGTGGTTGTTGTAGTTCTGTGTTGATCCTTATGTTTCGAAGCGGAAGTGCAGAAGATATTTCCTATTATAGAAATTACTGTTTTATTGATAGTGGAAAGAAGTAATATTTCTAAACTATGCAGCCAAGTGAAAGATTTTATTTGCGAAATAAATGAAATAGAGATAAGGAATGTAACGGTTGAAAAAGTCCGAACATGAAACGAATGCGATTTTATTTTTTACGAAATCTTAAAATACAAAAAATTGATAAAACATTGGTAGGAAAGGCTGAACAATTTATGCCCTCAGTCACTCAAAATATGTTTTCAAAATATTTTAATTCGATAGGAAATTCTATATAAGGACTATATCTATGGCACTGAGAAGAACAATAATAATGATGAGATTGTATGTTTAAAATCCTCAAAATACTGAACGGTACATGGATTAAGCTACGACCAACATGGATGTGAGAACCTGAAAAATAACGAAGCTGGGTCTGTACTTTATGTGGGCTGTGGTAAATATTTGGTGGTGTTGCATTCAAAACTCTTTATTTCTTACTTAATATATGCAGAATTTATTGAATGAAGGTCACTATTGTTCTGAAGGTGTCACGAAAAAGACTAAAGAGCACTAAATATGACAATACATTAAATTTGGAATGCGGGTCACTGATTAAATGTAGGATAGATATGCCAAAAGAAATCCGAAATATACTAAATATACTACATGTGGTAAAATTTTTATACCCTTCACCACACTCTGGTACATGGTATTATGTCTTTGTGCATATGTTTGTAACAGGCAATAAGAAACGAGGTAGACACATGGTTCCATTTGAGAATATGAATAGAATCACTTTCAAAGTCGTTTTATGCATGTCCGTCCTTCTGTCTGTTCATGTTAAATTGTAAACAAAATACAGGTCGCATTTATGATATGAATTGGATGAAATTTGGCACAGCTGTTCTATTTGGCCCAAAGACGAACCCTATTGAAATTGTGAAAAATCGGTTGAGATTTAGATACAGCTCCCATACATATTTTCGTCCGATTTAATGTAAATGGTGTATAGCGAACTCAATTGAGTCTATTTATTGTGTGTAAAATTGATTGAAAATCGGTTCAGATTTAGATATAGCCCCCGTATATAGTTTCGTCCGATTTCATGTAAATGGTGCACCAAAGTCCCTATATATCTTTCGATTTCCACGAAATTTAGCATAGTGTACTGAATCAGTTCCAGAATGATGTGTGCTAAGTTTCGAGAAAATCGATTTAGACTTAGATATAGCTCCATATATATAGTTTCGTACGATTTTATGTAATTGGTGCAGTAAAGTCCCTATATATCTCTCGATTTGCACAAAATTTGGCGACGGGTACTGAATTAGATCCAGAATGATGTGTGCTAAGTTTCTAAATCGGTTCAAATTTAGATATTGCTCCCATATATATTTTCCTCCGACTTAAGGTAATTGGGGTACCAAAGTTCCCATATATATTTCGATTTGCACGAAATTTTTACCAGTGTACTTACTTGAGTCTAGAATGATGTGTCTCAAGTATCGAGGGAATCGGGTTAGATTTAGAAATAGCTCCCTTATCTATTTTCGTCCGATTTAAAGTAAATGGTGTACCAATGTCCCTATATATCTTTCGATTTGCACGAAATTTGGCATAGCGGACTGAATTGAGTCGAGAATGATGTGTGTTAAGTTTCGTGAAAATCGGTTCAGATATAGATATAGGTCCCATACATATTTTCGTCCGATTTAATGTAAATTGCGCATTAAGGACCCATCTTTTAAATCTATTCGGATTTGGATATAGCATAGATTCCACTTATAATTTCGACGTATTCATGTTAATTGTACATCAAATAATCAATGGGTGCCTGATTGATATTACATTTTTAACAGTGAAGCATACGAAATAGCGTGTGTAACGTTGGCTTTAAATCTATTTACAAAATTTAGAACAGGTTGCGGAATTACATGTGTTGGGATTGATGATAGTCGGTATACTTATAGATAAATATCACATATTTAATGTTTAATGTTCCTTCGAAAGGGCGACGTCTGTTAGGATACATATGTAGAATATACCCAAAGTGGTGAAGGGTATCATATAGTCGGCCCAGTCCGAATTTATTACTTTCCTTCCTGATTTATGATATTTTAGTTTGTTGTTCTTTTTAACAGCGCTCGCGATCATTCACGAACATTTGTTTCTTGAGTTATACAAAAGAATGCTCCTCAGCAACAAATGCTCGCGAAAGAACGAATCGACGACGCTTGCAGCGAAATTTTATCGTTTGTGGATTTTTCGTACAATGCGAACATTCGCGAGAGATTGCAAATGCTTGTTCATTCATTGTAACTTTATCATTCGCGATAAATTGAAAAAAAATTCGAATTCTCGCCGTGAGCATTCGTGAGAGACAATCATTCTCGCACCCTACTTTATATGCGATGGGAAAGAAACCACATATCGTTTTGTCTTCCTTTTTGTGCACGGCACAAATTGTACTAATCAGTTGGTGCATGTTCCTGATCAGCCTCGGACGCCCTGTCTTCAATAGTTCTGCTGGTAACCCATCGGCACTTGCTGCTTTATTACTCTTTAGCCGATTAATTCCTATTCTGAACTCATCTTGGCTAGGTGGTATACATTCTATACCGTCGTCTCTTATTGGTTGGGAGGTATATTCTTCACCGCCACTATTTGTACAAGAAGCTTTGGAAAATGCTCCTTCAACACGCTATCTGTATCAGTCACCACGTTTCCTTCTTCATATCTAAAGGATGCCTGCACCAAAGCCTTCGGTTTGATGTTTTACTCGAGGTGTAAAATTTCCGGACATCGTTCTGACTCCTGTACATCTCGATTTACTCATGCTCACGTTTTTATTGTTCTTTCTTCTGTATTTTGAGCATAGAATCATCGGAAGAAAGGGAGAGAGGTGCATCACACTTTCATCCGATGATTCTATGCGCCATCAATAAACCGTACCATGGGTTTATTGATGGTGATGTTATAAACCTAAGAGTTTCTTTCGCTGCCATTTGTAGGGACAAGGAAGGCTTTCATAAAGCAGGTGGGTAAGTTGAGTCGAGTATGCTACTACAATCTGTTGTGTTTGCAGTTTTTCGACGTCGAGTGTTCGTGTTGTGTTAGATCGCACATTTGTTGCTAAATTAAGAGGAATGCGAACCTTGGCTGCTACAAGGTAATGGTCAAAATCGATATTCGCTCCTCTGATCGATCAAACTTCTAAAACACTGGAATGCCTTCCGTTTGCGATAACATGATCGGTTTGATTTCTCGTTGTTTGATTGGGGTAAATCCAGGTGGCCTTGTGTATATAGAAATTCTTGAATCTCGTGCTGCTAAATACTATTTTTTTTGCTCCCGCGAAGTCAATCAATCTCATACCGTTGTCGGATGTTTCTTTATGGAGGCTAAATCTTCCGACAGCGAAGCCAAAGATATTCTCCTTTTAAATTTTTGCATTAAAATCTCCTAGCAGAATTTTAATGTTATGACCAGGGAAGTGGTCATATGCTGCTTCTAGGCGCTCGTAAAATATGTCTTTGGTCTGATCATCTTTGTCTTACGTCGGAGCATGGGCGCAAATAAGACTGATGTAGAAGAACTGCGCTTTAATACGGATTATAGCAATTCGCTCATCTACTTGAGAGAATCTGAAGACGAAGTCTGTTAACCATAAATCCACAGCCAAATTCATGTCTCGTTTCATGGCAGCTATCCCTTCCCATCGAATTTCTTGTTATGCAATAATATCGGCTATATACGTCTTGAGTACATACGCCAAAGCGGAAACTGTGGTGTTCTGTTCAGCGTGCACACATTCTAAGTCCAGATTCGCAGATTGGGGTCCTTTGTACGTTTGCGGGGGTCGTCAAAGCTGGGGGAAACAACAACCATAATATCGGAACATTAAATTGAGCACTTTTGTTCCTGAACCCATTAAAAGCCAATACCGCCTATATTCAATTTGTAAAGTCAGATAATAGTGCGAGGTCTCGATGACATTTCCTTTGCGTGAATTCACATTCTCAGTCCGTGAAATTATGAAAATGTCTATAAAATCGGAGAAGTTAACGGGCATGTTAGCAGTCGTAACATCGACCAGGAGCTAAAAATCGACAAAAAAACTTTTTTAAACCATTTACAATTGACCAAAATCTGCCAGAATTGACCAACAGGAGAGGTGTCGTGTTCCACCAGGACAATGCTACGTCACACCCATCTACAGTGACTCGCCAGAAACTTCGGGAGCTTGGTTGGGAAGATTTAATGCATCCGCCATACAGTCCGGTCTTGGCACCAAGCGATTATTATCTTTTTCATGCATTGCAAAATTTCTTTAACTATAAAAATTTGGTATCTAGGGAGGATTGTGAAAATCGACTATTTTAGTTTTTTATTGACAAATAGAGAGCAAGACTTCTATGAGAGAGGCAAATGGAAACAAATCATACAACAAAACGGAGCATATCGGACATTCCAAAGCATGTTAAATAAAGTTCTGTAGTTCACATGAAAATAATGGATTTCTTTTTCGCCAACCTAATATTATGCGGTGGTACTGTCTTCGGATCCTTAGATTTTTAAATATTCTAAAGTCACACATAAGTACCAAATGCTTCTATGTTAAAAATGCTCGTAGAGATAAAAGCATATAAATAGACTCCAAAACTAGATTCCGACTATTAACGTTCCTTTTAATTTCCACTCAAAAAATTTCGTTGGGTTCAATTCATAGAAAAATATTAAGGTTTTCACTTAAAATTTTCTGATATTTAGCTTTGTTCTAGTTGTGATGTTATTGACTCTTTCACAGGCTGTTTGCAGATATTGTTGGCTTTTATGTTGGCAGTTGCTGAGGTTCTTCTGTTGCTGTTGGTCGTCCTGCTGTTGTCATTGTGGTAGTGATGGTTGTTGTTTTTGGTCTTGTTGTGTCGTCTGACATTACCGGAAACCAATGCAAATGGATTTCTGCTTTTGTTGTTCTTTGCATTTTTTGAATAGAAAAGAAGAATTTCCTTTTTAGTTTCGATGTCTGGGGGTTTTTTGTTCCAGATTTTGTTTTCGGTATTGTTTGGACATGATGAAATATTCCCTTTTGTTGGTCGGGGATTTTTATCTCGGTGTGGATTTGTGTGTGTGTGTGTGTGTGTTAGAGTGTTTGTTTTAATTCCTCATTGTAAATAAAAACACAGTTATTTGGAATGTTTCAACAGTGGCTTTTTATGGAAAAAATCCCTTTATTTTCATTTCTTGCATTGCCTTCGAAAGACATGGAATCAACAACAAAAACTGGTTGTGCTTTTTCTATTCAGGTTTTCAATTTAATGGAAATATTTTTGGCTTATAGTTAAAAGTTAGTGGTTAAGGGGTTGTGGTTTCTTCTAAATTTTACTTAAAAAAAGCAAGAAATATGTTTATTTTCAAAACTTGAATAGCGGATTAGATGGCGACTGTGTTTATCCATCGATTCAACCAAAATAATACTATGATTTTTTTTCGTAATTTTAAGCTCGAAAAATTTAATATCGAATAATATCAGTGGACACTATTCACATAATATCAAACCAGTGAGTGGAGCAGTATAGTCGAAAGGGACCGACCATACGATACCCTACACAACTGCCAAGGAACTCTTGCTTCCTGCGGCTGTTTATTTCGAGCCTGGGCAATATTTCGTAATATTTCCAACCTCTTGACCAATTAGAGATCAACAGCACCTCTTCCTTACACTGACATATTTGCCGAATATTCCCAATATTCATTACAGCCCTGCTAATTACATATCGAGATTCCCTTCACCGTGGGTTGTGTTGTCTAGCGGCCTATATATCGACTCGAAAAACACAACAAATACATATTGCCCTATACATACGACAATAAAATGGGTATCTATTTAAAGGCCAACCACTCCTCTTGGATATACTGTCAACTTCTTGGGTCTATGTCCTTCAGGAGTAAATATATACGTCACAGAATTCAAAATTTGTCATTTTTCACACAAAAGTCAGGGTTCATTTGATCCGCTATATAATGACAGATCTTTATCAAAACAATTATGCTTATTCGTTGGCCCCATCCCATTCTCCATGTAAAATTTAGGGATGTTGGGGTCAAAGACAAAAATCCAATTCATCTCCTAAATATTAACCGATCTTTACCAAAAACAATAAGGGGCTTCATTGGCCAGAACTCATCCTACGTGCAAAATTTCGTGAAGATTATTCCATAATTGTCGTGTGATTACAAATTATAATGGACAGATGGACGGACACGAATGTTTAGGTCGACTCCGCTAGTCGAGATATGACGATGGCTCTGTGACCAATATTTCGCGGCGTTACAAACTCTTGAGGCTGCACAATGCTATAATACCCTGGCTACATAATTGTGTAGGGTATAAAAATTAAATAAATAAAAATAATACTAGTCGTTTACTTCCAAACTCCAAAATGGATTGTGCCATACACAATCAACAAATAGTAGCTACGAAAACATTGCGAAAATTCCTAACTTAAAGGTATCAAAGTTTCATGTCCGCACATCTAGTTCAGAGGCAATCCTGGGTTGAGTTATGTAAGTCGCTAGTGGACACCAAAGAACTAACCGGGAAACATTAAGTTAATGTCAAAAATATTAATACGAGTATTAAATTCATAATATTTTCGCATAGAGTATTGATATTTATTAGCAATAATAAATTTTACCAAGCGACTGTTGTAACCCATAATGCACACGAATTTTTAATGAGGATTTTCCTAAAATTTCAAAACCCCAAAACCGTGAACTAGACGTTTGAGTTTTTTTTTTTTTTATTTCGATATCTTCCGAAGCTAGAATGATAACAACAGATGGCGAAATCCACTTAGAATTCCATACTTTATAGGGTTCAAACTGACAATTTTTAGTACAGAATATATCCTCTACTATGGTGGAACACGGCTATATATGGGGACAACCCTAAAACAACGTAAATTTCGGCTCGTTAAAACTTTTTATACCCTCCACAATATTTCATCCATCAAAATATGTAAACCGAAAAATACGTGAGAAAAAGTTGGACTAGCGTTTTATGAAGCAATACCAAAACGTGAATGAATATTGCTAAGTTTGGGTAGTGAAATTTGGCAGCCTATGAGAATACAAAATACAACCAATTCTGTTGAAGAACGTGTCCAAAATATCGACAATGGTCAATATTAATTTTACATAGAAGTGGGGGTCTATATATAGGGCATACCCTGAAACTTGGGTCAATATAATAGTTTTTATAACGGACTTATTCTATACCCTATTACGTACAATTTTGTGATGATTGGTGCACAACTGTGGTCTGTACTTTGTTAACAATTGTAATGTAGTCTAGTCGAGATATCATGATCGGTATACTAAAAGTTGTGTCTAGGCCAATAGTTCGCTCCGTTAAAAATTCCGTTAGGCATCTGTTGAATATACCCAAAGTGGAGAAGGGTATCATATAGTCGGCTCCGACCGACTTTATTGCTTTCCTTATATTTTTGCACACTTGTGGTGATAATCTACGTTAAAATAATTTGTAAAAAAATATTTTCGGTGTAATAAAGGTTTAATTTTTTTCCAACTTAAATCACACAAAATGTATGAAATAGTCTCGGTGGTATTTGTCTCGCTCTTTTATGAGCTCCTAGCGGCATTCCTCATTAGAAGACATCCACAATTCCTCATAGAAAGACATCCACATTTCACCATATCTCCTATATATAGCCCAGTCCCATTTTACGTATTTTACGAAGCTTATATTTTTATACCCTTCACCACACTGTGGTACAGGGTATTATGTCTTTGTGCATATGTTTGTAACAGGCAAAAATAATCGAGATAGACCCATGGTTCCTTTTGAGAATATACATAGAATCACTTTCTGAGTCGATTTATGCATGTCCGTCCGTCCGTCTGTAGATGAAATTTGGCACAGCTCATTTGTTTGTCCCAAGGACGAACCCTATTGAAATTGGGAAAAATCGGTTCAGATTTAGATATAACTCTCATACATATTTTCGTCCGATTTAATGTAAATGGTCCCTATATATCTTTCGATTTGCACGAAAATTGGCACAGCGTAATGAATTAGGTCTAGAATGATGTGTGTAAAATATCATAAAAATCGGTTCAGATTTATATATAGCTCCCATATATATTTTCGTCTGATTTAAGGTAAATTGTGTACCAAAGCCCCTATATATCTTTCGATTTGCACGAAATTTGGCACAGCATAATGAATAAGGTCTAGAATGATGTGTGCAAAGTTTCGTGAAAATCGGTTCAGATTTAGATATAGCTCCCATATATATCTTCGTCCGATTTTAGGTAAATTGTGTACCAAAGTCCCTATATATCTTTCGATTTGCACGAAATTTGGCACAGCGTAATGAATAAGGTCTAGAATGATGCATGCCAAGTTTCGTGAAAATTGGTTCAGATTTAGATATAGCTCACATATATATATATAGCTCCCATATAAAGCTTCGCCCGATTTTAGGTAAATAGTCCACTAAAGTCCCTGGAAATCTTTTCGTATAGCGTACTGAATTAAGTCTAGAATGATATGTGCAAAGTTTCGTAAAAATCTGTTCTGATTTAGATATAGCTTTCATACATATTTTCATCGGATTTTAGGTAATTGGTGTACCAAATACCCTATATATCTTTCGATTTGCACGAAATTGGGCATAGCGTACTAACATTTGGGTCTATAATAATTTGTGCTAAGTTTCATGAAAATCGGTTCAGATTTAGATATAGCTCCCATATATATTTTTGCCCGATTGTAGGTAATTGGTGCACCACCGATTTTATGTAATTGGTGCACCAAAGTCCCTATATATCTTTCGATTTGCACGAATTTTGGTATAGGGTACGTTGGTCAGCTAAGTACTTCGCTTTGTTACAAGAGACATTTGGGTTTGAAAGGTTTTTTGTATAGAAGCAATAGCTTCTGGGGAGAATATCCCAACAAAAAACTAAGGGAACTTATGAGGATCAGTGGCGTGATCCGAAACTATAGTCTTCCCTGCCTTACCCCTCGGGAATCAATGCCATACATTCCCCACTAATAGATAGTTGTTTTTTATAAAAACAAAATACAAATGGTATCCCAAATAAACCGCCAACACTACTGAAGTACTGAATTAAGTCTAAAATGATGTAGCTAAGCTGCGTGAAAAGATCCATAGCAAGGCCGAATGACACAACGTACTGAAGTAATATAAATTAGTCTCTGAACCTGAAATCGGTTCAGATATAGATATATAACAAAATCGCGTCGTATGTTGGGATATATATGTAGAATATACCCAAAGTGGTGAAGGGTATCAGGGTCGGGCCAGCCCGACTTTACTACTTTCCTTACTGGTTTTTATACCAAACATTCTTTGATTTGGCATATCGGATTTTCAGAAGGTAAAATTTGTATATATTGGTACTATCATGATTATATGGAGATAAGCAATTTAACTTATTGTATCAAACGAATATTCATATTGTGATTATGGTGTTAGGTATAAAAAATGTTTGCTCGAATTTGCCCCCTCCATTTCTACTGTATTCTTACAACTCCCCCCATTGTGTCAAATGTGCATATGAAACTTTTCAAACAGATAATAAATATTCCATTGCATTGTAACTATGCTGGCTTCCAAAAGCAATGCAAAACTTGTTTTCATGATTAATTTGTTCTTTGCCCTGCAGGAAGATAATAACAATACTCACACACAGACACAGCGAACTAAATGAAATATTGAGGAAATTAAAGAAATTCGTACAAAAAAGCCTCCTCCTGCTTCTAACCAAAGTTTATGACAATATTTTTTCAGTTCGTTTCGAATAAAAAAGAAAAACTTTAAAAACTTTCAAATGAAATAATTCATGAAAATGACTATGAAAAAACATTTTATCATCACTTTTCACATTTTACTCAAGAGTCAAGAAAATTGACAAAACTTTAAATTTACTTTTGCCCTTATTTCAAACACCAGCAAAAAGACATTGAAAAACTTCAAAACGTTCAATAAATTTTTAACAGTGACTGTATTCCTGCTCAACACTATCACCCACCACCGACATTCATAAATTTGAATATTTGTCTTTTCTTTATTCATTGATGGTTGAATGGGGAGAAAAAACTTCCAGTTCAACGATCAATTTGTTATAACGATTTGTTAAAGGTATATATTTAAATTTTTTTTACTTGAAATGTTGAACGATTGGTGCGGCTCCTTTAGTGTTTTCTGGCAATGCACTGTGGGTTCCTGGTGGGATTTATATAAATATTTATTATACCCTTCGCCACAAGGTAGAGTGCAAAATATTCTTCGGATATATCAAAGGGTTGTTCATTAGAAGAAAATTTCTATGGCCATCCAAAAAACAGATATATTCAGAGTATATGTTCATGCGGTGGCATAGTCCTCCTAATAAAGGTTCTGTCCGTGATAATTTCATAACCCCAATCTCATTTTCCCACCACAATGGCTGTAGTTTTTTATTAAGTGTGCTAGTAAGTTAAACAATCCTATGTATTTTGATGGTACTAGGTCCATTTTCCAATCGTTCTGACATTTTTGGTGAGTAAAGCACCTCTTCGCAGAAAATTTTCCTACCTATCCCAACCTATTTTAGGCCTTTCGTAAAAAAGCATGCATTTCGAGGCACCTAAAACAAAACATGCAATTTAGAATGAATCTCTTCTCTAAACCCCACTGTGCTGTGTGATGCACTCTAAAAGTGATTAATGTTTGCTGCCTTTTTCTTGAGTCTGTTAATGGTGACTTCAATCATTTCGCTTGAAATGGAACCAATTTCAACGAAAAATTGCCACAGAAATAATAATGAAAAAAAATGAAAAGAAAAAAACACAACAACTTAAAACTGAACTGGAAAACTTTACAAACTGTTTGCCTTCATCAGTTTCGAAACTCCAGCTTGATATATATTTTTTTGGTTTTCGCTGTAAAAGTTTTTATGGTATTGGTAGCTGGCGGCTGTTAGCGATGAATATGCGAAATGACGGAAAAATCAATGTCTATTGCCCAAAGTGTTTCCTCTGCTTCATCTTCTCCTCCGTTTGCGGAATATGCACTCACTCACCAACTCACTCTGCCTGCTCACATCACTTTAAAAACGAACTTTCAAGTAGTTGATATGTAGGTCACAGGATTGAAAGGTAGCTATACTTCACAATGCCTTTCATTGCCTTAGCTGTTGTGATGAGCATCATCGTTTGTCTGACGGCCTCCCAACTGCCTAACGGTATGCCAGCTCATATGTCAGTTAGTCGGTACATGTGGTATATTCATCATTTTTTTCTCAACGAAAAAGTTGACAAATGACGAAGAGTTGGGCTTTGCATGACGCCATCTAATTGTGCAAAACTCATTTTCAACTTTTTTGAGGTTTTGTTCGTTGACACCTTCCAAAAGCGTGTGAGATGAGATTGAATGTTTAAGTATTTCATCGCTTTGCTTCGTGGTGGTGGACATTCTTTCGAAAATGTGTTTGCAGCCGTTTTGATTGATTAGAAATTGTTACAGATTTTGTTCAACCAACCTGTTCTCAGGCTTTGGATAATAAGGGTGCGGGTAGTTTGAAATTAAGTACAAGTGTGTTCGAATCAACATTAGGAGTGTATATTGATGTAATCACAGTATGATCAGTGCCAATGGAAACTTGTGATATCGAGTTTGAGGTCTGATATGAAGTTAAGTCGGTTTAGATTGTGCCTATTGTATGCTATAATATAAATCCTAAGACTGGTCCTTGCAAATATCCAAAGTGGTATAGGAGTGTGATGTCTGTAGGTATGAGAAATATTGGCAATTCATTCATTCCCACCAATAGAAAACAAAATAGCAATTGTAAAGTGCTTTTCTCGTTGGCTCAGATTAGAGTCTCCATAGGGACCCATTAAACCTCATAGATTAAAAAGAATCTTACAGTGCTTTTCTTTTTCTTTGATGAACCCGAGATTTTTCGTAAAGGTTGCCAGCGTCAGAGTAAAAACTAACTTTTGTGAGAATTGTCTTCGCAAGTTTTACGTATATTGTCAGGAAGTTCGTTATAACAAAATTAAAATATATGAAAACTGTAGGTACCGAATAAATGGTTCGTTATAAAAAAAGTTCGCTATAAGAGTAAAGATTTGTATGAAAAAGATGTCTCAAGTGTTCGCTATAAATTAAGTTCGTTATAACCGGTGTTCGTTATAAGCATACTTGACTGTATATGGAACCGTCACAATGGGTAGCCACAAATGTACTCTAAAAAATCAATGTATACACTGGTGAATTGCGAATGACCGTATGTGCAATAGGGTTATGCATTTTGTCAAAAACGATTTCAAATATTAGCAATGAATGAACATTTGTCCATTATACCCTTCACAACTTTAAGTACATACAGAGATGATCATATATAAAAGACAGGAGTCAATAGAACAGGCTTTGCATATTTAGAGGACCGTTGGCATTAAATCGGACGAAATTAAACATGTGATCTGCATAGATAAATTAACCAATTGAAAACAACCAATGCGAATGGAATTCATATATCTATGGAAAATGTCATGTTAATCGGACCGAACTTTTTATACCCCCTCATCTGCCTTCAAAATTTCTTAATTCGATCGGCATATTTATAGCGGGCCTATACATATTTTTTTGTTTTTTATCGAACGTTCCCATGCCTCACTTTCCCACCCTTGCCGACCGAGGTGGCGACCTTGGCATAGTGTACTGAATAAGGTCTAGAATGACGTGTGTTGAGTTTCGTGAAAATCGGTCGGTGTAATGTAAATAATGTACCTATATATCTTTCGATGATGTGTGCTAATGGTGTGTGATTTAGATATAGTTCCCATATACATTTTCATCCGATTTTATGTAAATGGTGCAACAAAGTCCCTATACATCTTTCGACTTGCACGAAATTTGGTACAGCGTACTAAATTGAGCCTATAATGATGTGGGCTAATTTTCGTGAAAAGCAGTTCAAACTTATATATACCTCCCATATATATTTTCCTCCGATTTTTTGTAATTTGCAAATTTTGTACTATTGACATATAATTTTGCACGGTATATTGAAGTTAATATAAATTAATCTCTGGCAAGCTTCGTCGAAATCAGTTCAGATTTAGGTATAGCTCCCACATATATATTCGTTGAATTTTAGATGAATGGTGCACCGAATGGCACGATATTTTGCACAACGTATTAGCTGGATTATGGCAGAACTTTCATTCCATAAGCCGAGGTTAAACCAGTAAGGAAAGTAGTAAAGTCGGACGGGGCCGACTATATGATACCTTTCATCACTATGGGTATATTAAACAGGACTATTAACATGAAATTGGATGAAATAAAATATGTGATATTTATCTAATTGTGAATCTGCCTAGATCTAGCCATAAAGTATGTAAATCGACTGCAAACAAATATAAATAGGTCATCCGCTGGGCTATGTCTGTACTTCTACAAAACGTAACTACGTAATTCTATGCTCAATTTTGTAAGTTGTGCAAAATTTGATGTCAATCTAACATGAGGAGTTTGATGCCCAATTTACTTGAAATCGGGCGAAAATATATATGGAAGCTCTATCCAAATATTAAGCGATTTCAAACAAACTTGTCATAGGTTAGGTTATACTAATTTCAGAACTTTTTGTTCCTATCAGCCTATTGGTTCCTTGGTGCTTCAATTACTTAAAATCAATATATAATAAAAGGGAGCTATATCTAAATCTGGACCGATTGTCAGACATCACTCTATGCTCAATTCAGTACGTTATGCCAAATTTCGTGCAAATCGAAAGATATATAATGACTTGGCAGGCATCCCTCTAAGCTTAATTCAGTACGATATGCCAAATTTCGTGAAAATCGAAAGATATATAGGGACTTTGGGGCACCATTTACATGAAATCGGACGAAACTATATATATGGGAGCTATATAGAAATTTTTTCTCGAAGCTTGGTAGACCCTAGGCTCAATTCCGTACGTTATGCCAAATTTCGGGCAAATCGAAGAATATATAGGGACTGTGGTGCACCATTTATATGAAATCGGAATAAACTTTATAAAGGAGCTATATCTAAATCAGGACCGATTTTAACGAAACTTGGCAGACATCTTATGCCAAAGTTCGTGCAAATCGAAAGATGTATACAGACTTTGGGGCACCATTTACATGAAATCGGGAGCTATATCTAGATCTATATGGGAGCTATATCTAGATCTGGACCGATTTTCTCGAAACTTGGCAGGCATCACTCTAGGCTTAAATCAGTACGATATGCCAAATTTCGTGAAAATCGAAAGATATATAGGTACTTTGGGCACCATTTACATGAAATCGGACGAAATTATATATGGGAGCTAAATCTAAATCTGGACCGATTTTTTCGAAACTTGGCAGACATCACTCTAGGCTTAATTCAGTACGATATGCCAAATTTCGTGCAAATCGAAAGATATATAGGGACTTTGGGGCACCATTTACATGAAATCGGACGAACCTATATATGGGAGCTATATCTAAATCTGGACCGATTTTCACGAAACTTGGCAGACATAATTCTAGGCTCAATTCAGTACGTTATGTCAAATTTGGTGCAAATCGAAAGATATATAGGGACCTTGATGAACCATTTACATGAAATCGGACGAAACTATATATGGGAGCTATATCTAAATCTGGACCGATTTTCACGAAACTCGGCAGATATCATTCTAGACCTAAATGATTAGGCTGTACCAAATGTCGTGCAAATCGAAAGATATATAGGGACCGTTTACATTAAATCGGAGCTATATCTAAATCTGAACCGATTTTTCCCAATTCCAATAGGGTTCGTCCTTGGGCCGAAAAAGTGACTTATGCCAAATTTCATCCAATTCGGATCATAAATGCGACCTGTACTTTGTTTACAATTTAACATGGACAGACGGACGGACATACGGACGGACGGACATGTATAAATCAACTTAGAAAGTGATTCTATGCATATTCTCAAAAGCAACCATCTCGTTTCCTTTTGCCTGTTACAAACATATGCACAAAGACATAATACCCTGTACCACAGTGTGGTGAAGGGTATAAAAAGATTTCCAGGCGCGTCGGTCTCTTGCGCAGTTTTTTCAGTTTGAAGGATCATATTCTGCAATGTTGTCTTCCACTTGATACTTCCATATTATTCGTGGCCTTCCCCTTTTGCGTGAACCATCAGCTGGTTCGCTTTTATATGCCTTTTGGGCTAGGGCATCTTCATCTATTCTAACAACATGACCTAGTCAACGTAGTCGCTGCAGCTCAATACGTCTGACTATGTCGATTTCCGAGAATAGATGGTACAACTCATGGTTCATTCGACGGCGATATTCACTGTCAACGCAGATCTGCCCATTGATCTTTCGGAGAATATTTTTCTCAAACACTCCAAGATCTGCTTCATCTGCTTGCATATTTACCCATACTTCAGATCCATATAATAGCACTGTTAGTATAAGCGTCTTGTAGAGTGTGAGTTTGGTCTGGCGGGAGGTGGCCTTGCTTTTGAGTTGCTTACTCAGACCATAGTAGCATCTGTTGGCCAACACTATCCTTCTCCGAATTTCAAAACTGATTTCATTAGTTTTATTTATGGCGGTACCAAGGTATATAAAGTCTTAGACTAAAACGAGCTATTGTTCTCAACTTCTTAACTTCCACAGTTGTTCAAAGGTGCTTGTTACCGCTCTCAATATTCGACCCATTATGTCGATGTCATCGGCGTAAGCGAGTAACATGTGTTGCTTGGGTTACAGAGTGCCATTTCTGTTCACCTTTTCGTCGCGTATGATCTTTTCCAGCAGGATGTTAAAAAGGTCACACGACAAACTGTCACCTTGTCTGAATCCTCGTTCGGTATTAAATGGCCCCAAGAGATCCTTTCCGACTTTAAATGCTGATCTTGTGCCAGTTAAAGTTATCTTGCATAGCCCAATTAATTTTGCAGGAATGCCAAGCGCAGACATGGCTTTAAACACCACTGAACTGATAGTACGCGGTTTTATAGTCAATGAATAGGTGGTATGTGTCGATGTGTTTTTCATGTTGTTTTTTTCAGTATTTGGCGCAGAGTGAAAATCTTGTCAATGGTGTTTTTGCCAGGTCGGAAGCCGCATTGGTATGGTTCAATAATGTCATTTACCATTGGCTTCAATCGTTCACACAGCACACTGGATAGCACTTTACATGCGATGGGAAGAAGGCTAATTTCTCTAAAGTTAGCACATATTGTCTTGTCTCCTTTTTCGTGCACGGGACGCAGGATGCTGAGATTCCAATCATTGGGCATGCATTCCTCTAGCCAAATTGTACTAATCAGCTGGTGTATGCTCCTGACCAGCATCTGACCACCAGTCTTGAATAGTTCGGCTGGTAACCCATCGGCTCCTGCAGCTTTATTGTTATTGAGCCGATTAATTGATTTTATGACCTCATCTTGGCTAGGTGGTATACACTCTATACCATCGTCTCTTATTGATTCTGGGATATCTTTTTCACCGCCACTATTTGATACCAGAAGCTTTTCAAAATGCTCCTTCCAGGTCATCAACACGCTGTCTGTATCTGTCACCAGGTTTCTTTCTTCATCTCTACAAGAGGTTGTGCAGACACACCTTTCGTATATATTTCAAACGGCTACGCTACCGAATAGCGTGCGTCAAGTTTGCTCTAACTCGATTTACATAAATTTGTTCCATTATACGTAAACGACTCTAAACACGCCCAAATGAAATGAAATTTAGCATAGGTTCCAGAAAGTCATAAAGATTATATATTCAAGTTCGTTAAATTTTAGGTCAATGTTGTTTGGCGACATCTATTAGAAGACATATGTAGAATATACTCAAAGTGGTGAAGGGTATCATAGATGTATGTTAAGTTTCCTGAAAATCGGTTCAGATTTAGATATAGCTCCCATATATATTTTCGTCCGATTTTATGTAAATGGTGTGCCATAGTCCCTATATAAATTTCGATTTGCACGAAATTTGGCATTTCCGATTACGATATAGCTCCGATTTCACATAAATGGGGCGCCAAACTCCTAATGTTTGTGGGATTAACACGAAATTTTGCACAACGTATCAAATTGAAACTTGTATGATGTTATGTTGATGTTGACATTTTTTTTTTGTTCCTTGGTACGCAGACGACTCCAAATCTGCCCAAATGAAATTATATTTACCATAGGTTGCAGAAAGACATGAGTATGTTCCTTCGAGGGAAGGGTATCATATAGTCGGCCCAGTCCGACTTTACTACATTCCTTACTGGTTTAAATTTAATTTGCTTTAATAGTTTTACTAATATTTATATATTTCTATATAATTCATAAATTCTACTTAAATTACCCTTTCTCCCTTTAATCTAATCCAATTTCACGATTGTTTTCCAATTTTGTAATAAATATATAAGCAATATTAATACTAAACTAGAAAGTCTCCAACTACATTAGGGCTAATAGCAGGACATGATTGGCCTTTCGCCAATAAAAACGTTTGCGTGTAATTGACTTTTGTAACCAAATCAAAAAACCATAAAATTTTATTAAAATATTTAACTGAAAACAAATCATTTCGTGTTATAATTCCATTTTCATTTTCCAGTTATGACCAACGGCTACATTTGCGGAAGATTGACCGTTGCGCACTTTGGCAAGGAAAGAAGAGTGAGAGCGACAGATCACTATGGAACTAATTGCAACAAACGCCAAAATATTTCAAACCATCACAACAGCCAGATTGTGGTAAGTGAAACTAGCAAACAAAATGAAGTGAAATAAAATAAAATAAAACTAAAGCAGAAAACATTTCTTTGCATAAAAAGGTTAAACTTCTTTGGGGGGATAGAGATGTCGTTTGTAGGAAAATCAAAATAATGTGAAGAATACTAAAAAGTTGATTTGAACACGTTTGTCGTACATTTTCAAATATATTGTGGCTTAAGTAGGCATGTGTTTTTACAATAATAAAAAAAATATCTAATTTCTCAAATCTTCCACGACATCTCTATTGGTAATTTTTCTCATCATCTTCTCCGACAAAACTTATTTTCGTAAAGGTACATACCTTCAATAAATCAGGAATGACTTGAGGGAATACTTTTTATCAGCAATTGGTGATG